>NW_007578278.1:43098-148919 GCF_000690725.1 Stegastes partitus
CCATTGGCTCTTCAGGCTGTGAGTCACCCACCAAAGCCCTCCTATTGGCCAAACTAGGTGTCAATCAAAAGCTGAGCCGTCCAGCTGACTGTAGCGCTTTCAGCGCGATCTGAACTAGATTCAGGCTGATTTTTCCAGAAGAAATGAATAAAACAGCCGGAGCTGATCTCAAGCTGGGAAGACATTACTGCAGAGTTTGTGCCTTTGAGGATCTAATACGTTTTACGGACCGAATTATTTTACTGGATTGTGTTCACTGGTTCTGTCCGGACAGAATGAGACCAAGCTGGTGAGGAATGAGCGATGTTTGAGCTGCAGAGAGCCTTCAAAAGTAAGAAAACTCGGATTTTAACATGCTGCTTTTCTGTACAAAAAGCTCTTTGTGTCAACGCTGTGGTTGCTGCAGGTCAAAAAGGTTTATATCATCGGAAAGAGGAGACTCTGAGCTTTCATTTGATGTGTATATTGTCGGGAAACGTGATTGTGGAGCATGCGCACATCTGGCTGTAATGTGTTTGGAAAGTGGTCACGTCCCGCCGGAGGGACGTGGGAGCGGTAAGGGGTTAAAAATACCCTTCTTTAACATATATATATATTTTTTAAATTGGAAGTATATTTTGAGTGAAATCACCCTTTAAAACTACGTCGCGCACCCGAACTAGAAGCCGTGCACTTATACGGCCGTAGCAGACGAGTCCAGCCTCTCCGTGCAGCCCTCTACCAGCAGCCCTGTACGGGGCTCTCCGGCTCTGCAGACAGAACCTTCCTATTGGATCCCATCCCGCAGCACGTCACAACGTTTCCGGCCTCATTTACTACTGCTCATGCGCAGAGCCGAGCGCGGCTATTAGTGGTACTATTATTTAATAGCAAGCTTTGATAATTTAACCTTTAAATTGCAGCTTAATGTTGCTGTGTCATTTTGATCTGTTCTAAATATGTGAATGGCACTGAGTGCACACTGTAGTCTGACTGCAGCTCAAATAAAGCAGCTACAGTTTCACTTTGAGACATGCTTTTGGCTATTTTTTCCTTTCTTAGAAAAGCAAAATCTCTGCTTTAATAGTATGAGGCTTTTGATAGAGCTAGATCTTAAACAAATGTATCCATGCAAATAAGGTATTTCCAAAAAAGTTTAGGAGGAGAGATGGTATCGGCAGATACTCAAAGTTGAAGTATCGGTATCGGTATCGGAAATCAAAAAGAGGTATCAGCCCATCCCTAGTATTTTATTAGCATTTTATTTGAAAGTAACCTTCAACCCACCGTCTNTATTATTTAATAGCAAGCTTTGATAATTTAACCTTTAAATTGCAGCTTAATGTTGCTGTGTCATTTTGATCTGTTCTAAATATGTGAATGGCACTGAGTGCACACTGTAGTCTGATTGCAGCTCAAATAAAGCAGCTACAGTTTCACTTTGAGACATGCTTTTGGCTATTTTTTCCTTTCTTAGAAAAGCAAAGTCTATGCTTTAATAGTATGAGGCTTTTGATAGAGCTAGATCTTAAACAAATGTATCCATGCAAATAAGGTATTTCCAAAAAAGTTTAGGAGGAGAGATGGTATCGGCAGATACTCAAAGTTGAAGTATCGGTATCGGTATCGGAAATCAAAAAGAGGTATCAGCCCATCCCTAGTATTTTATTAGCATTTTATTTGAAAGTAACCTTCAACCCACCGTCTTTTTTTTTTTTTTCAGAGTTCAAAATGTTTTTGCTTATGTAGAAATACATTTTAGTTTTCTCTGTAGCAGTTCATTGATTTCAAAAATGCAACACACAAGGATCAAAAGTGTTTTGTGGCTGCCGGTGGTTTCTTTTCCGTGGGAAACAGGTTCAAATGGCTCTTTGAGTGTTTAAGGTTGCCGACCCCTGGACTAAGCAGTTAGTTTATACAATTGAAGCACTGCATATTGACTTCTTGTTTAGTTAGACAGTTTCTCTCGTTATTTTGTCATTATAATATTTTCTTATATTTTTCCTAATAACATTCACAGCCATCTCAAGGCCCCCTTGGCAGCTCCCTGTGGCCCTCGAGGGGGCTGTGGTCCCCCCCGTTGAGAACCACTGGAGTAGGGAATGAGTGGATGACTTCCGACACAATCTGACGGCTTGGAGACTCGGGGAGCTGAACATGATGTCCAGTGGGGTCCAGTGAGTGGCTACATGAGTCGTGGTATTTTAAGCTGACTGGCAAGCAAATGACAAGAGAAGACTGAGAACCTGAGGCACAGCGAAGTACAAGGTAAGACTACAGCAAAACATTAGGAGGCATTAACCAAGAGCAGAATTTGGCTCAGTATGTAGGTGCTTTCCAGTTTCCATCTTAACATGCTGTTGGATTTTGCAGTATGCAAGCCAGCATGCTTCTCTAGCGATTCGAACCCACAATCCTCTGCGCAATACTGTCACATATGTTGTGGTAACCTGCACGATTATAAACAAGGTTTAGCTACAGAGCGTGCACAGACAGATGACAGCTAACAGACTGATGGTTCAAATATAAAATGCAAAACTGTGTCGTAGTAGTACGTCTGAATTGTACACATATTGCATAAAACAGTACTTCGTAGGGGCAGCTGTAGTAAGAACTAAAAGTATTAAGAAAACAGATGCGACTTGGTACACAGCCTGTGCGACCACATAGTCAGGCGCAACAGCCTGAGGAGGAGTTGGAGTCGAGAGTCAGGGTTTAAATACTGCAGTGGATTGATTGGTGGCTCAGTCTCAGGTGTTTTAGATGATTGTCAGCAGGAGAGGATCAGGTAGCCGCCATGATCATACACACACACACACACACACACACACAGAAGACTAACAGCAGATAAACAAGACAAGAGGGGAAAAAAAACAACAGTAACAAGCGGAGCAAGGTACCGGGAAAAGGACTAATCTGACAAATTTCAAACAAGTCCCCTGTGTGAATGAACCACAGAGGTACAAAGATATCGAAGGTGTGTTATGTACTGTATTCTTCTTGTACTCAGGAAAAAATGTTAAGACAGATTAGTGTACTCTGTTTCATTTCAGTCTGTCGCTGCAGATGTTAAGGCTTCATTGAGTTCCCCCCCAGCGCCTGTGCTTTGTAAATGTGTCTACATATAAATGTGAACCTTTCAAACTTGCAACTGATTCCCTCCTCCTCCACTGTGCCATTAAGTGTAATCTTGTTTTTGTAAAGAGTAGCATATTCTACCTCAGTTTGCAGGTTCCTTAGTAATCTGTGTAACGGGTCTGATTATATATTATATATGCACATGTAAAAGCTAAGGTATTATTAGTACATTAACAATGGCTCTGTTGTATTCATACATAAATGTGATGACAGGCCAAGGCCCACCTGCATTTAAAACTGACAAATTTCTTACAAGATTCAATTTATTCCAATGCTATGTCGAGTTCTATCAGTACCAACGTCTATTCTTTTGCTCATACTGCTTCAACAAATGCAGACTAGACACTAACATAAAGCAACAAGTTGTCACACCAAAGCGATAAAACCATTTGTTTATTGTTGCCTTTCAGAATGAGAAAATTACATGGCTGTGACTGTGGGAGCCAGTTTTGACTGTTAACAGCCTGTCTCCGGTATCTAAGCCCCTTGGCATTAACATGCATCTTGTGTGATACAAACACGAGTAGACAGCTTTAGGTACAGGTGTGAATCAACCCGAGACACATTGAGGACATATTAAGAGCCAGTCGCTCAGACTACATGTCTAAACCTTTCAGTAAGCCTGTGGAGATATATCAGGTTTGCATCAAACATCTTTGGAAATTTGGTCTGCCTGGAACATGCCAAGAAATAAACTCAGCCTTTTTTGTTTGATTCCGTCTTCTTCTTTTAATTCCCAGCAGACTCTGCATGAGAAGTGCATTGCTGTCTCACGCCTGGTGAAAACAACAGCGCATGTGGTCTTTGCAAATGGAAATGTTGTAGATGTTTATTTGCATGTCGAGCCATGAAGTGAGCTCCTTTCAATAGTGGTCACTTGAGACATGTAGAGCATGTATGCATTCTGTTGGCAGGTGTGAACTGGTGTACTTAGAGCTGTCTACTTGTGATCAGATCACCCGAGACACATGTTAATGCTCCGTGTGAACAAGCTCACAGATATATGGCCTGTCTGTATCCTGCTTCGATCTTCTTTCTATTGGGAGCATTTGCATGATTGCAATAAGGGTTGTATTTGGGGGTTATTTTGGTATTTAAAAAAAAAAAAAAAAAAAAATAAGGGTTGTATTTGGGGGTTATTTTGGTATTTAAAAAAAAAAAAAAAAGATGGACAAATGCAGCCTTTTTACTACTGCAGGCTGCCTCACATAAAGTGTCTTGCACCTTTAATCACAAGACATTTTCATTTGCGGTGAACTCACTGCAATGAGATGATTGCAGGCTTTATGTGTGCACCGATGCAGGCAGTCAGCTGCTGGGCTCCTGAGCAGCTATGTGGAGCAAAATTCAACATCAGTGCATTTTTTGAGTTGTTTTTACTAAACTGATTTACAGCTCTTGTTTTGTGACAGTCAAGCCAACAGTGAGTTTCACTGTAGTGTTTTTGTTGTTTTTTTAAACCTTCAGTGAACATGCCTCCCTCTAATTCTGTATGTCTCTTTTCATGTTTTAGGAGTATGTATGTCAGCTAGTAGCAAACTTTATT
The DNA here is from genome assembly GCF_000690725.1 of Stegastes partitus. NCBI lineage: Eukaryota > Metazoa > Chordata > Actinopteri > Pomacentridae > Stegastes > Stegastes partitus. Next base: position 47,762 of record NW_007578278.1, read on the forward strand.
ATTTATAAGAGGTAAACTTTCAAGTTATTCTATAGTGATACTCAAATAGGACTTCAAAGAAAAGCATTTCTTTCCTCAGCTTCCTTTAGTCACATGAAGATTATGCGGACTATACCGAGAGAGTGTTTGTTCCTGATTTCAATCTCAGTGGACTATATAGAGCATCTGGAATATTTCATGCTTCTGAAGGATTCACCTGCTTAAAAGTACAAGCATATGTTATTACATCAGAAAAGTGACACCTGGAAAACAGCAGTGAAACATGAAAGCTGCTGGAAAGGGAAATTTGCTGGGCTCTTCAATTAAAAGCCTTGAAACTCACAGTCAATCTGGCATCAGCCTTTTAAAACTAAATTAGCTAATGGGATAAAGCACATGAAAAAACACAAGTGTGATTTCTGAGAAATTGTTAAAGGTGTGCGAGAATGAGAAAACCAGGCAGCAGAGTGATAAGATAGTGCCCAGGATACACTCTGAGGACTCCTGTTCTCAAATAATTCCTTTTGAGATGTGTTTGAAATCGTTTTCCAGTCTGGTGTGCAGAAAAAAAAAAAAGAGGGTTGTGCACATGTTTTGCTGGAGCCTCGTGCCATGCAGGAAGATTTAATTAAGGCACCCACACTGAAGCATGCATAATTGCACTGTGTTTTGGAGATGCACCGCACATCCTTCACATGACAGGCTGCACACTGATGTATACTGATGCATACTGATGCAGGAGAGTGTTGTAATTCGGTATGGAGCCAAAAGCTGCTGTTGAGTCTGAATCTGTGAGAAAAGTCAAATTTGTCTTGGGTGTTACACTAGTTGTGTTGTGTTTAGTGGAACGCACATGGATCCATCAGAGTTGGTTGTGGAGTTTTTTTGTTTGTTTTTTTTTTTTTACGTATGCCTGACATTATTGTGAATGCTCACTGTGTAATTCATCTTCACTCTGGGGAGTTTGAATTCCAACACATTCTGCAGATAAAGCATTTATTAGCTTTAAATGCCAGAAATTGGTGCTTTACCCGAATAGCCACAAAGAATCATGATATAATGCCACTGCATCAGTGTCATTTCATTCTCACCCCTCTTCTCCCTCGGTGCCACAGAATCCTTCCTTCCTGACAGTTACCTTCTGGCAGTATTTTATGGCTATATTAGAGAGTTGATCTCACCTACACCTCTCTCTGTCTGGCCCACTGTCTGTCTCTCTCTGTCTTTTTTCCCCGTCAGTATTTTATAGCTGACATGTCTCTTTCTCTCTCTCTCCCCCTTCCTGCCTCTCTTGGCCTCTTCAGTATTTTATAGCTGTTGTAACAGCCACCTGACCTTTCTTCTTGGTGATTACTTTATAATGAGACCACAACTCCCTCCATCTCTCCCTTCTTTCTGCCCTCCACCTTTCCCATCCCCTCTCATCATTGTACATGTGTCATTTCTCTTTTTCAAGATTACTTTTAGAACTTCTTTTGTAAGAGGGTGCACAGTGGAGATTGGCAAGAAGCAGAGGGTTGGGAAAGGAGATTTTAATGGAAAATAGAATACATACAGTATAAGCAGGGTGATCCAATAAAAGTCACATTCGTCTTTAATGTCCCCTGTTCAGGACCCTACTATAAACAGCAGATGGCCAGTGGTTTTTATGTCTTTGTTATGGTGTATTTTTATCTTGTTCCGCTGATCGCAAGCCAAATTTCTCATTAGGGACAACAAAAAGACTGAACTGAACTGTTTCGTGTTTCACCAAACTACCTTTTTTTTTTTGTATGTGTCACCCTCATTGTTGTGTTTCTCTCATGAGACCGAGAACACTGATCAACTCCCCTCTGACCTCTGTAGATAATGCTCAACATCACAGAAAAAAAAAAAGAGTGTTTAACTTAAAACGCAATTATTCAAGTCTACAGAATGGAAAAAGCCACTCCCTTTCAGACTACCAGCAGCAGCAATAAACAATCACTTCAAATATACTAAAAATAATGAAGGACGCAACTGTCTTGAAGCACAACACCATGGCAACAGACTTGGAAACAGTATCTATGAATGAAGACTGTGTGTTATAGTGATGTGTACATACAGTAGATAGGGTTATCATATTTAATTAGCATGCAATTAATTTTCATTGCTGTTGTGTGCGTGTGCATGTGCATGCACAAAGCATGTTCAGCTTTTCTGCTCAGTTCTTGGTTTGATGTGATAAACATGGCAATAACATAATTAACCTAGCCCTACAGAGATGGTGAATCCTCCTGCATTCCCTGCCTAGAATGTCGTATCTAAATCTGTCACATAAGCTTAGATTCAGCTGTAATGCATTATATATAACATGTCCGTCTAACATGGTAAATGGAGCTCCACAGCTGTGGCTGCTGAAATAAGCAGTAAGCAAATCCAAGATTAAAAAGATAGATTAAAAAATGGAACATTACTCAAAAACCTGACTTATTTTCTAAAGTGGTAAATTCAACTGATGGGTGTCCTGATGCTGAGCCTCCTACTTCAAAGAAAAAGATTAATTTACACAAGAAGATATATTTTTTTCTATAGGTATAGTTTTGGCATATGTAGAAGTTTTTGTAGGTCTTTATATGAAACTGTTTATATTTACTTTTAGAGTCACCTTTCTTCTTTTGGAAGATGCTTTTGTCCTAGAAGATATACACAACATACGAGACTACAAAAGTGGGTTACATCGTCCAGTGGTGGCTCCAGACTTAAATTGAACATTGTCCAGGGAATCAGTTGCCAGACTTAAAGGGACATATTGTGTCCCATTTCAGGAAATAAAAGTAACACATGTCCCCAGAATGGGTCTTTCAGTTTTTTCCATCAGAAAATACTGCAAAGATGGTTCTTTTCACCATGACTGTGTAGCCTTTGGTTTTAGATTAATCTATACAGACTGTTTCAGTGTCTGTAGCTTTAAACGCAGCTGAGCTGCTGATTTTCAGGAAGAAGACTCTCTCTGCATCTGGGATTGACAGTGCAGAGCAAAACAGTTGACCACAGAGCTGACAATGATACTAATGTATTTGTGAGATGAGGACTTTCTATCTTTTCTAATTTTCTCTGACCATAACACATGGAAATATCACTGAATTCAGTACATATACATTATACATATATATTCATATATATGCCAGACAGTGTTGTGTTTTTTTGTTTTGTTTTTTTTAAAAGAAAAATATGTAGAGATGCAAAGCGGTGTAGTCTTAGTGGGCAGCACATCAGTCACTATTTTATGCTTGTTTGGTTGTCAGACAACCAAAACAGAATGTGTAAATTAGAGCAGCTTTATTTGGAATTTGGCTGTAATGAAACACAATATATGTTAGGGAGAGAAGCAAACAGATGTAAAAGACTGACAAAGCCATGTTAAGGTTTCACAGTAGCACAACAGTCAGCATGAAAACACTTTACCCCATCAAGTCCTTTTTGAAATTGGTTTCAAATCAAACTTACAGTTTCCAGCCTCTGATTGTCCCTCAGTTTCATAATTTCCACACACCTGTGGGTATATGATCAAAGGTGATCATGATGGTAGTCACATTAGCTGCACAACATGCAAACACCAAGGAATTTCCAATTGTTGTGGTGACATTGCCCTCAATAATAAAAGTAAATCACTTATATTTTAGGGCTTCATGAGGATTGTTGTGTTCACACTTGGAGCTAGCAGCAGAACACTTGTGCTTTGTGCGTGGCAGAAACACTTTAGAGTTAGCAGAAGCAGGTGTAGAAAGTTAGTAGACTGTCAGGGGGCAGGCAGAGGCTCAAATGCAGACAAGAGAACACAGCAGACAAAGCGTTGAAACGCTGAAAAGAATTTATTTACAACTGGCAATCAGTACACGCGATTATAAAAACACACACACACTACCTCCATTGTGTTGTAGTGTTTTGTTTGCCGTGTTTAAATTGTACGTTTGCACTACCTTTTATATTGCACTACTATTTCAATATTTCTATTTCTATTTTATCCTATTTTTATTTTTATTCTATTTTTTGTCTTATTTTTATTTTATCCTGTTGCACTGCATTCTGCATGACCACTTTAGCTCTGGACCTGGGAAACGCTGTCTCATTTCACTGTGTACTGTACAGCTGTATGTGGTTGAAATGACCCTTTGAATCTTGAATCTTTATTGATCCCCCATTAGGGGCAGCATCCAAAAATTTACAAAGTACAAGAAAATAATAATTAAGTCATATGCATCCCAGGTGTCTACACAGAGCAGGTCCAAGGCCCCACCATCTCCGGTTGGGCAGTCCACATACTGGCTGAATGTGGGGAGAGTGGTAGAGAGCAATGTATGACTAAAGTCTCCTGAGATGACGATCAGACTGAGGGTGTGACGTTTGCAGCTGGGACACTGAGCTATGGATGAGTTCACAGGTCGCAGCAGCATCAGCTGAAGGGGGGATGTAAACTGCAATCGCCAGGACGTGTGAAAACTCCCTCAGCAGGTAGAACGGCCGCAAACCAACTGCCAGCAGTTCAACATCCTTAGTGCAGCGCCGCTCTTTAAAGCTAGCGTGCCAGCATTACACCATCTCTCATTCACATACATGGTGAGTCCCCTGCCTTTCTTCTCACCACTCTTCCTCAAGCTCCGGTCCGCTCTGACCAGATGAAATCCATCCAAAGTTACAAGCGAGTCCGGAGTGAGTTCGTTCTGCCATGATTCCGTGAACAACACAAGGTTGCACTCCCAATACTCCCACTGCAGCCGGGTCAGCGCTGTTAGCCGGTAGCTCCTCCAGCCTGTTAGGGAGAGACCTCACGTATCCCATGATGATGGACGGACGGACAGCTTGTAGAGTCTGCTCTTCTTGACGCTTCACTCCTGCCCTGCATCCTGTTAGGAACGGTTCTGAGACTCAGGCGCAGACGACAGAGACGCAGCAGACAGACGGATGAATGCAAAAGTGAATTTATTTACAAGGTGCAGTGTAGATTTTTACAGTGAAACAGAAACTCTCAGAAACTAAAAGATGAACTCCAACTAGATCCAACTTAACAGACTAACTGGAAAACAACAAACTTAAGTAGATGAGCGCTATCTGGCGATATGGCGGACTGACAGACGGAGAAACAGGCTAAACCAAGACCCGGTACAACCGAGCACGGAAAAGCAAACAATAAGCACAATCGAAACTATAAACATGATTTACGCTATTTACAAAACCTATGACTAAACTGTCACCTGACGGAGCAGCGTAGGAAAAAGGGAAGGGGGTCCAGGCTGGCGGGAGCAGGAGACAAGGAACTATAGGCAGCTGAGCAAGCAGCAGACTGAGGTGGAATAATGTCCGCTCTTCAGCTTACAGACAGGCAGGTGAAGGTCAGACTGAAGGCACGACTGACGGGGTACAGATTCAGACAGAGCTGGAACTGACGGGTTCAGCAGACAAACTGGAGAACGGTCCGGCAACATTGGTGGATTCTGCTGCAGCTTATAAAGGGCAGGTGTTGGCACTCGGGCTCCCGCCGTCATCACGGTGATTGCCAACACCTGCTGCCACCAACCGTTGCCGCCCCAGGGCACGCCCTCCTGCAGGGATCAGGCTGAGTGGAGGAGAGAGAGTGACTGCCAGCAGGTTTCAGAGGCGGGCGTGACACATCCCCTCTTCCTCCAGCTCATTGGGGATGTCCGGTCTGTCCCACGACGGTGGCTTGGCCTGGCTCAGTGCCAGCAGCTGTTCATGAATGTAAAAACAATAAAGCCATGGCTCAACGGCTCAATGGCTTGCCAAACACGGACCTCAAAAACTTACAAAAAGCAAAGAACAGACAAACAAAAACACCATCTGCATGTCCACTGTTCCCGCACAAATGTGGTACAGCTGTGTGAAATGAAAATATTAAAAAGATCGAAGAAAAATCTAAGTAAATAGCTAAAAACGCAAAAAGTAGAAAGGAGCTGGCGGCCACTCTCACAGCACCATAGCAAAAAAAAAAAGAGACGACACAGACTGACAAGGCACTAACCAGGATGTGGTACCACCAAGCTAGGGAAGTGAACGGCCAGGACAGAACACAAGCAGCACAAATGAAGGAGCAGTGCAAGTTACACTTCACACAAATATACTACACAACACTGGGAGCCTACGAGGGAGCAGGGGCTTAACTGACAGCCTGATGGGGAGAAAGGGTGAGGGCATGTAGATGGAGAAGGTGCATAGAGTGCAGGAGGGAAGCCAGGAGCAAGGCCAGGTGGAGAGTCCGGGGATGGAGACCGCGTTGGAACCAGGAAGACAGGAGCTGGGACTCACAGCAGGAGGCAGGTGGAGCAGGCAGAGAGGATCGAGAAACTAGGATGAGGATAAACAAGGTTAGACTGGGAGCACAAAGCAAACAGAAGCAGAAACTGGTATGGATTGACTAACGCAACAGTCCGGCATCGTGCAGTGCTCTGAGCGTGGCTTTTATGGAGTGAGGAGATGTGTTGCAGGTCGACCACTCCCCGCTGAAGGTGTCTTAACTCTGGTGATTATCCAATCCGCTGCACTTGTGCTGCACTCACACAGAGGCACCTTGTTCACCCCCACATGAGGGAAATGGAAGGAGGGAGAAGGAGGGGGAAAGAGGTAGGCTGCCACTAAGCAGAGCTGGAGGTGGACAGCCTGACATAAACCTGGTGGATCGGGGTGCAGCAGCATTTTCTGAATGGCTCACCTCACAAGCAGTGGACACTTAGAGGGGAGGATTATACAAAGTTTGAGCTAGACGACTTGTGTATCCTCATGTGGTACGTAGCAGTAAAATTCTTACAGGCTTGTAAAGCTGGGAGGTTTTCTCGTTGTGGGGGGACTTGAGGAATGGCAGAAGTAAATGTCTTCATATCTTGACAGCTTTTAGTTTACACCTCCAAGATTATTACAGCCACAAAACACAATAAAAATGGATTTTCACCTTGTGGGACCTTTACATTGAGCGTTCACCAAAGCCTGCCTCTGATAGATGCTGCTATCTATTCCAGCATGGCACTTGAGTGTAAATTAAAAATTGAAATTGTATGTGGCTCTTTGATTTCTGAGAAAGGCAAATAATTATTTAGTCAGCAATCGGGGCTGTTGCTCCCAGAAGCAGTAGCTATACAATTAAGTTAGCATTAACTCTGTTTGCTGGTCAGAAACAGCATCCCTGGCTTTGGGCAGTGTGAGTTCTTTAGTTCCTGATACCACACTAAATCTTTGACAGGCTTGTTGGGGGTGGCAAGGTGGGTCGGCTTGTTGCTTTGACAACAACACTTGATGATTAAGTGCACCAACAAGTAGCAAACTCCCGACTCGAAAACTTGGAGAAAACAGCATGTGTAAATTTTCAGGCAGGCGCGCACACACACACACACACACACAAATGCAATCAGCAAACCTGTGATGTGTCAGACTTAGTGAAAGACAGTTGCGCTTGTTTTGACTCCGGCTCACACACCGATGCACCCCTGCCCACCCTCGCTCTCCCTCCGAGCTCTGACAAACACCACCCGAGGAGAAGAAATCAGAAGAGAGCAATCAAGCAGAGAGGATATGTCTCCGCAGGAGGGACAGACAGAAAGAGACAACAGCAAGACAAGGAGAGACAAAGGCAGAATGAGAGCGCAGAGAAATAGATTAAGAAATACAGAGGCAGAGCGAGAAACAGAATCAGACAGACAAATATCTGTGTAAAGAAAACCTGTCTGAAGTCTTGATATTTGTGAGATTATTGATCAAGGTCTGCTTTTCAAAAGAACTCAAATATACTATTCTCTTTTGACTTTTTTTCCCTCCTATATTTCAGGTTTTGATAACATTTTGATTATAGCACTGTATGAAAAATGTGTGCCATTTTTTCCCATTTTCATCCAGACGCATTTAGGGAATGTTTTCAAACGGCGTCTGACTCTTCCCAGAGTTTCAATAAAACCATTTTTCTTTCTGCCACATTCTGTATAGTCCTGCATTGTTTTTAATTACTCCAAAAAGTCAGACTTGGGGAATAAAAGCAGAATTTTTTAGCAGGCTGATGACAGTTTTGTCTTTGTATCTTCTCTTTGCTTTGTTCTGTTTCAGCATTTCTTTCAAACCACATGTCTACTGCACGGCATCAGTAGTCTGCCACAGCTGAATTCAGAAGTGGCTCATGTGAGGTTTTTTTTTGTGTTTGAGTTTTATTATTAAATATTGATTATAAGTTGGGGGGGAAAAAAAGGTTGCCAGTAGCTTTAGCTGCCCCACCGGGTAGCTCCTGTTGAAGGTTGAGTGATCTACTGATTTCTGCTGTAACACTAAAATATGGCACTTTACTGAAATATCACCGTAATGTGTTCATTTAGCTTGGAGCCTCCGTCTGGATCAGCTGGGCCACATTAACAGGACTGGGAACAATGATATAGCTGCAAGAACATTGGGTCAGGCAGCAGATTAATGCATACAACTGCAGAGCTTATTCTATGTAGGCTGTAAAGCGTAGACACCCACACGTTTTAATCAGTGCTGCTGACAACATAAGAAATAAGGACTCCTTTTTTTTTGATCTATGATCTAAATGGGAAATTTAGCCTGTTCCCTTGTGACATGTTATTAAATTATATTTCATGAACAAAGACAAAAAGGAACAGGACGCGGATAGAGGGAGGAGAAGACCATTTTGGAGGGTTTTTTTTTTTTTTTTGTCATCCTGCCTGTTTGAATCTCACTGATCGAGCCACTGAGCCACATTTAATATGAGGTTTATATATCTCAAGTTAACGATTCAGTGTTTAATTGCTTGTCCCTACACGTGTAACAATGTGCAATAACGCGCAGCATTCGGTAGCTACCACATCCTTTCGAAATGTGTGACCTTTAGGAACATTTTTTAACCAAAACAGTGAAACTGAATGGAGCAATAAATCTTGTAAAACAGATCAGATCACCTTTGAAAAACCTCAACATTTGCTGACACCACTCATACAACATCTCTGTTACAAGCACTAATAATGAGCTTGTGTTTCTCCACTAAATACAGTGCAGCCAGTAATTATCTTAATTAACAAGTACTCTTGATATAATGACAAGGGTACACAGGAGGAGGAGAGGGAGGGAATAGAGAGATGAGAAGTTCAAAGTGGTATGAAGAGGGCCGGACGGAGAGTAGAGAGAAGTGATGCGCAGGGTAAAGGAGGGGAGATGATGAAGGGAATTGAATAGTAAAGAAAGTTTGCAGAAGAAATAAATGCATAGGGGCAATGCAGTACACAAAACACTCTTTGATAACTTTGTGTTATTATATTGTATTTGTTACATTTTCCACAAACTGCCTGAGGATTGAGATTTTAATGATGGATAGTTTCAAAGGAAGTCACACACGTCTCCACCGATGCTTCCTTAACGCGCGCTCCGTGAGCAAATTTTCATTGCAAATGAAGAGAATACAGTAGAAACAGAATAACTAAGAAAGAAAAAAAATGACTAAATCAAATGAAGAGATCAAAAGAGCAGCGGAATCTCAAAGTAGCAGATATAATAAAGCACAGAGCTTCTGCCCCATGAAGATTTCAGGAAGCGTTTTACTGCTCATTTCTAACATAAAGACTTCTTAAAAGCTGCCAGAGAGTGCTTGCACACATCAGTTTTTTAAACGTCTGTGAAATTCCCAGTGCTTTAAAAATGTACCAGCCCCTGGGTACAGCATGAATAGCAGTGAAACAGTTAGGGAGGTGGACAGGATTTAAAGTTTATGTTCATCACAGTCACATATAGGAAATGTGCAATGCAACTTTGAACCACAAAACCCCGACTAAGTGACATAAAAAAAAGGAAGATAGAAGGTGTGTGGGGGTTGAAGCAGTAGCAGCAGCAAACTCACAAGCTGGGATATGGAGCAAGGAATAGAATGGGGGGTAAAAATGAATTTAATGAAAGGATTGTAAAAGTGGGAAGAGATAGGAGGAGAGGGATAAGTTCTTGAAAGAAGAGTGTTAGAAAAAATTAGAAAAAAAAAGATGTCAAGATGTGCTCTGGGCAAACAGATCAGCTCATGTTGAGTTCTTCCTTTGTCTGGCATCAAACAGTCACGACTGCCACTGTACACAGTACAGTAATCACCTACACACACACACACACACACACACACACACACACGGAGAGACCCGTCTGCCCACTGGAGACCTTGAGGACCACAACAACCTGGCAGAAAAAAAAAAAAAAGTCTCAGATGTCTCCTAGCAACAGAGAGGTAATTGTACGAGATAATATAAATGAGGATGGGTCACTGCAACACAAGGACGCAGGAGAGAAGCAAAAGAATGAAATAAAAGACTCCACGTACTTTGTGCAGTAAATCACTGATTTAGTCGGAGAGTTACTCCATCAGTCAGTCAATTGGTATGTAAGCCGGCAAGTCAGTTTATTCACGGTTTATTATTTATCTACGGTTGTCTTGCAAAGCATTCAGACCCCTTCGATTTTTACACATGCATTGTGAGTTTGATTTTCATTGAATAGCATCTTTCCCATCAATCTGCACTTAATGGCCAATAATGACAGAAGGAAGGCATGCCTGTAGAAATGTTTGCAAACTTCTAAAAAGAAAAAGATATTTTTTTCATTTACAATACTATTCACAGCCTTTGCTTTGGCGCTCCAAATTGTGGTTGAAGGTATCCTGTATGCTTTAATAGTCTTTGAGATGTGTGTAGCATTTGCATGGATTCTATCTGAATGGAGTGGATGTGCTTTATAAAGACACCTGTGCATAGAAGATCCCACAATTCTCACTGCATGTCAGGCCAAAGAACAAGTAATGAATTCCAGGGTGCTCTGTAGACCGCCACAATAAAACGGTAGCAAGGTATAGATCAGAGTAATACAGCCATTTCTAAAGCTTTGAGTGTTCCCTGGAGCGCAGTGTCTGCAATAATTGTTAAATGGAAAAAGTTTGAAACCACCAGGACTCTTTTGAGAGTTCGCTGATTGGCCAATCTGCATACACGTTTGTGTTGGGAGGAGACCAGGGACGTAATGGTCAGAGTCCTATGCAGAAAGAACAACTATCTCAGCAGCAGTCCATCCGTCAGGCCTTTCTGGTAGAGCGTACATTTCCTGTTTTCCACATCCGTGGGCGGACAGCTGATGTGCACATGACTCTGTTCATGCTACAATAGGGCCACACCAGTCTGCACAGGTGGGGATTGTTCCTGAACGCAGTGGAAGGACATAGGACAGGATTTCTGGAGAATTTAGAACTCCTCACTGTCTAGGCTGCATCGATGGAAAGCATGAACAAATCAAAGCACTTCCAAAGTTCAGCAATTTAATTACAACTCTGTTAATGATGGATTATAAAGAATTGTGAGTGATGAAGAATGTCTTCGTACATCCTCTCATCATACCAAACATTTGTTTTAAGCGGCACCTGTTCCGGTACATACACAGTCCCAAACTTTGGGCTGCTGCCAGAAGGTCCTCGCCGACCCTCGCAGATTTGGATGGATGATAAAATGTATTCAACGCGTAGCCTTGCGAATACGGAAAGCATGAATTGGCTTAAAAAGGCACATTCCAACCACTGTAAATTAGCCTACAGCTTTTAAAGGACTTTGAAAGCACAAGGAAAGAGATTTTCTGATCTGATGACTAAAATGTTTGGGCAGAACTCCAAACACAATGCCTGGTGAAAGTCATGCACTGCTCATTATATCGCTAACACCATCCACACAGTGGAAAAAAAAACATTTTCAAACATTTCTGAAAACATGCTTTCACTTTGTCATTGTGGGTTACTGAGTGTAGATTGATGGAGAAATGCCAGTTGTATCCGTTTCCAAATAACTTTACATGGCAATAAAATGGGCAAAAAGTGAAGGGATGTGAATATCCTTTGAAGCAAACTGGAGCTCCAATCGTTAAGTCCAAAATTTAGTTTTGCAGTGAGTCAACCAAACAGGTTAATTGTTATGTAAATGATTGAACTTTACAGTCATCAGTACTTACAGTCAATTTACGAATCGGTTGGCCAGCCAAATAATTAGCAGGCCATGCAGTCAGTGTGTGTGCCAGAATGACTAAGACTTTGTGATGTGATGCTAACTTTCATTACAAATAACATCATTCAGGCACTAATTAAATTAAATTAAATTCCCTTTGTCAATGAAATCCTATTCATATTAAAAAATATATATACTGACACCACATTATGAGAGCAGAATAATCACGCAATTAAATATAGATAAACTACCAAACACTGATATTGAAGGGAGAGAATCATTTGAAGGCTCATTACACAAATATTTTATTCAAGGAGAGGAATGCTAAAAAGCACCGATTCACTTCATTTTCTTTGCCACAACTGCAAAAGTGCAGATTATTAATGCTCATTTCAGTGTAAGGGCTCAAACATAATGAGTGCACCGAGTCAAACTACTGTAGACTATTGTAATTCAGTGTCAGTAATGCTGCCCTATGGTGTGCTTTTATGATTTATTCATATTTCCAAACAATGAATCCAAGGAGATATATATATCTCCTTGGATATACGTATAAATTTAAAAATTGAAAAGCAATCACCTTCTTTAAGGGTGTTTTTTTTCTTTTCTTCCCTTGATATACAACATGGAGTTTTTTGACCATTTCTGAAGTTTGAGGTGTACGGATACAAACACCTTGTTGACATGGGGATCTGGAGTTTCATATGATGACAAATAGAATTACCAACAACAATGAGGCCAGAAACTAAATGAGAAAAAGACCAAAGCCACTCATCCTGACAGTTCTGACTTCAACTGAGTCCTCCTAAGGTTTGGTAGAAATGGCTTAAAAATTAGAATAAAAATGAACTGTGGGCAATATAGTTTATTTTCAAATGAGAAAACACACCATAAATATTCACATTCATATGTTCTGTGAGCATCCATTGTCAGCTGCATTGCTTCATATGTTATTATTTTGTTATACATTTCTTCTCCAACTAGTACTATGGAACCCCCATTTCCTACTTATTATGTAATGTAATACTAACTTATTTTCCCAAATATGTTGTGTTGGCAGTGTAATCACTGGCTGGATTGTGTTTATAAACTGCCCAAGAATCACCAGAATGTGATCAGGGTAGATGGCGGCTGGACGAAGCACACTTTTTTCCTCAGCGGAGGCCAGAGTTCTTATCCAGATTACCATCACAACATTTTCCTGTATTAAACCAGACCACAGAGAACCTAAATGCAGTCATTAAAAATGTTATTAATAATAATGCTGTAGTCGTCATGAGTGCATGTCGTATTGGAATATTGGAGGATGTTTTTGATATACAAATCAACTAAATGTCCTCATTATAAAAAGAAAATGGAACCCTGTTGACTCATACTTCATACTTTGGTGCACAATGGTAATTTCAGGATAAAAAACAAACTTTATTTTATTTTATTTTTACAACTATTACAAACAATCAAGCACATATTGCTATAGTCTGCTATATGGCAGAACAAAATAGCAGAACAATCTGGATTTCATTATGCAGTGCACTACAGTACCCTATTAACCTCCTACATGTCATTTATGATTAAAAAACAGCATTGCTTTTGTAATGTATTTTATATGAAGAGTGTAAAGGATGATTTAGTAACCCAGCAGCAGCATCCTTCCATCCATCCATCCATTACCTATACCCACTTTAACCTGTGGAGGGTCCATCACAGGGATAACACAAAGAGGCCGACAGCCATTTGGCCCACACTCACACCTACAGCCAATTTAAAACCACCAGTCAACCTGACATGCATGTTTTTGCACTGTGGGAGGAAGCTAGAGCCAGAGAATAAAAACCCACGCAGGCACGGTGAGAACATGTAAACTTCACACAGAAATCCACCAGCTGATCAGCAGCTCCAACCAAGAAACTTCTTCCTGTGCAGTCACCCTGCTAACCACTGTATGACTGTCCCACTGACAGTGTGTTGAATCAACATTATACTGGACGATACTGAAATTTCCTATTTGATTTGACTTGACGGCAGTGTTGTCTCAGAGAAATGTCTGACTTACTGCCATACTGGCATAACAGTGTTGCAACTGGGTTACAGGTTTAGTTCAGGCAACATTTTCTTTGATGCTGGATACTGGAGGTTTTGATGATGACAGCTTTGCAAATTAGATGGGCATGAGATGTACTGACAGAATGACAAAAAAAATCAGTGTTCAGGAGCGAATCTCATGTTGTTACCTCAACTGCCTCAATCTTGGTGCTAAAAGCCCAATTCCCAACTTGGGAAGCTAGTAGATCTCCTTAAGATGCACTCCCCTAAAAAAAACATGTTGATTTCCAGATGCTGTGACCACTATGGTACTGTTTCCAAAATCTGATGGATCCTTTTGAAGTCTTAATATTGTCCAGAAATACAAGATGTGTCAGAAAAGTTCCAGGACTGGTGTCACAATCAGAATCGGAATCAGAAACAGATTTATAGCTGGCGCTCAGTGTCCCTCGCAGTTTTATCTGGTAAAGCAAATGACTAGAGGCCCTGGGGCCGAAACGGACCTCACCCTATTCTCAAACTTTAAATGGGCAAGAAGCCTGGATTTAAGAAGTTTGGATTTGAAATATATCTTTTGTGACACCAGTCCTGAAACTTTTCTGACAATCTCATCAGCTAAAGATTTGTTTCAAAAACATAGTAGATGCTACATTTGTCCAGTGACTTGGATTCGTGAATTGTTTGCTGACTAACTTGGGCTTGGTAGGTGTCACTCAATGAGATGTTACAGAAGTTTGTGTAGAAGAGAGGATGAAATATATCAGTTTACACCAAGAAATAAAAGTATATATGAATTTTGACAACAGTATTTACACATCTGTGAATTTTTGGTCATGAATGTGAAAAAGATATTTTTTGCATGTTTAATCTTGTTAACACTATGCTCTGAAACGGTTGCAAGCAGCATGGTTTTAATACGGCCTAATCTGCCCTGACTACCATACTGTCGCTTGCAACTCAAAGATTTGAAGTAGAGTAAAATGACCCAAGCATTTGAGGGTTCAAACCAAAGAGTAGGTTTAATAGTTAGACTATTGGAAACCATTTTCATCAATTTGCTTAATAACAATAATTTCTGAAAATTATCTGCAATTACAAAGCTTTTTAGCGAGATAAAAAGGCTTTAATTGCGGGCAGGGAAGGTGAACCTCTAAAATACTGTTCAAAGCTAAGAAAATGCTTTAAAGCTTCTTACAATTGCTTTACTGAGTTTTCCTGCATCAGTTCTGTCAAGTAATATTCCACTCCACAGCAGCACGTCGAGACTTTTCACTCACTCCTCAAGAAGGTACAGATTTGAATAATCTAGTGGCTCCGATTGGTCCTAAAGGCCTTACTTATTTCGAGTGCTCCCTCAGCTCTATGAACATGGCAATAATGTGTGAACATCATACTTGTCTTCAAGAAATACCTTTTGTGAACTTACATGGCTACTTTGCATTGGCCCTGAGCCAGGCATGATAACACGTTGGGGCACGGCACATTTGCAAAAGCTGCTTCTTTTTTGCATTTGACACACTAAAGGCTGGTAACTTATGATTAAATATGATTCATAATTAGGTGGTAAGCTGCAGTGAAACATAGACATTTACAGGGGAAAGGGTAAAAATCCTCTGAACCACCTGGGCTACAGAGGTGTAGTATCATGTATGATAAAGGTGCTGGAGGCAGAGAGGACAGTCCAGGGTCCACAGGGTTAACTAGGAAACGAGAGAAAGGGCAAAAATAGTATGAATCTGTGTTCAATTGTCTTTTAGCCCAGTCAGTCTTTAGCCAAAAGATTAAACCAGGCATCACAAGAAGGAAAAACTGCTTTGATTTCCATTTGAAAAGGACGCTTTTTCACCCAAGACAGAAAGGTCAAAGATGACGCACTGTTGGCTATGATGCCTGTGAAGCTGGAGTAAAATTATGTTGCTTGATGTACTATAGCTGCTGACAAAAAAATACAATCACAATAGCTCTGGTGTTAATAATTGGCAAAAAAAAAAATTGTTGTGTATTTGGGGATTTTGAGGCTGTGTGGACCGAAGTGTATAATTTCAAATTTATATTAGCTGTGTAATAGGAAAGTTCATTTTTTGTGTCCAAATGAGGTTGTCCCTGTCCTTCAGGTGTGAGTCCCCCTTGCAGACATGTTGGCTCTCCACATTACATTCAGCTTCCTGCAGCCACCACAGCTCTAAGTAGGCGTAAACAACGTTAGTCTCCTTTTATTCTGTGTTTGAAAATTTGCCACATCCTTAACTGTGTGCGGCAAGTCCCAAGGGTCAACATTACTCAACACAGAACAACTTAACAATGTTGTCTACAACTTAGTAAATTGTATAACACGAGGACCTCAGGTAACTCTGCCCACCAGTCTATTAAATTACTTGTACATTATCACTGTATGAGGCTGCTGTTAGCGCAAGATCCCAGACTCATGACCTTCTTTACTCCTCTATAAGCTTTCTTCATGTGCAGGTGTCTTTAACCGTGACTTGTGGTGAAGACGTGGGTTCCCAGTGGGGCTGTAATGCAACTGAGTGGTTATATTTAAGGAATTAGCTTGTTAAAATGTGTGCCAGTCAGTGAAAGCTGACTTGTAACCACATTTTGCAAAAGCAGTGTTCCTGTGTTGGAATAATATCATCATTATTTTTGAGATATTTCCCACTGCCCTCAGTCACGATCAACAAATATGCCCAAGTACTTAAAAAATAAGTTTTGAAGTACAGTGCTCAGAAAAATAATACGAATTAGGTTTCCAGCAGCAACAAACAAAATGCCATGGTAACTGTAATAAATGGAAATGTCATACAGTGAAATACTCTGAGAAGACATGCTGATTTTTCATCCAGCACTTCCTACTTTATAAATAATAGGCATAGTATGATCACACCAGGGCCTGATTATTATGTTTTCTCCACAATATACTTACATGAAATATTTATGTATATAGTAAATGCATGGCTGAATGAATCATCTTCACATAGACGTTTGCAGAATTAAAAATGTTATTGTGTATGTATGATCTGTATGGAAGTTTAGGCTTTGGCATGTTTTTTTTCACAGTTCATCACTTTTGCTGTGTTTCCTTTCCATGGTTTCACACTTTCTTTTTTTTATTTAAGAGTTGCTGCCTTGATTAAGAGTCAGCAACCAGGATGAGTATAATTGTTATGAAGTTAATATGAATATATACCACATACAGCCCATGTGAACTTTTTCTGTGAACGTTCGCCTTCAACATCAATTTTTAATCACAATTTATTATTCTGCTCATACCAGGCCTTGACCAATAAAGTGATGTAATTTAATTTTCCAACAAATTAATAATAGATTAAATTCAATATGCCTTTGAAATATGGTGACTTTAATAGAAAGTTACAGGTCGTCACAGTGTACTGGAGTTGGTTTAGAGCGCCGTTATTATCCTCGGGGTGGCCGAGCAGTCTCGAAGTTATAGGCTTCATCCGAGTGTAACACAAGGGACATTATTCTCTTGTGTTGTGATAAAACAAAAAATGTCCTTAATTTTAAGCACCTTGGCTCCTCCTGTTGGATAGAAGTCATCTATGCTGTATGGCTGGTTAAAATCTCTCATATTTCGTTGTCTTCTACATCTCCCGTTGCAGTGTATTACAGTCCTCCAGCATTGGGGTAGTGTTTCTACATTTAGTATGTAGAATAACAGCTCCCCTTGTAATTTTATCCTGACTTTGTTTTTGGTCCTCATAACTCAAGCCAATGCTGATGCAATAATTTCACAACATTAACTAACCGCGTCATCCTTTCAACTGCTTATGTTGTGCTTAGTCAGAAAGGCTAATTTCAGGCTCTGACTTTAAATTAAACCGAACTCACTGAAAGTTTCTGATGGACGTCTTTTTTCATTGGATCTGAGAATTTTCTCAGAAGAGAAAAAAAAATGTTGTAGATAAATCAAACACATGAAAATAAAACATGTTGTTCCATTTGACCATACATCTGCAGCATACAGAAGCACATCGCCAATAATAAATGCATTTTTTCATCCAAACTGTACACACGAGAAATGAGTTACAACAGCTGACAACACACTGAAAAACTGTCAGTTGTAGGGATGTACTGATCAAGTTTATTTGCGCCCAATTACACCAAACCAAATACATTTTTTCCAGATAACACACACTTCTAGTACATTAAAGTTATTAGTATCAATCCACTGTATATGCTTGACAATTGAATAATTCTGCAATGAATTAAGAAAAAAATTCTGCATTCAAGCTGTTCGTAGTTGGTCGCCAACCTTGTTGTAAAGCTCCAACAGAGCACTATCTGATCTCTCTTATGTAGTGAGAAGATAGGGTCTACTTGTTCCACAAGCTAAGTAAGTTGGTGAAAAGCTGTAATAGATACGATAATTCTTTATCGATCCCTGTAGAGGAAATTCAGGCATTGCAAATTGTATTCACTACATGCATGTCAGAAAATGTACTGTCGATTAGCTGTAGTACCTGGTCACACCTCCAGGTGGAGACTCCTACAGTTTACTACTGTAACAACCTGAAAAGGTGGTTGCTTGAACGATGGGCAGTTTCGTTTTGGCAAGCGGAGAACATTATGGAGGTTTAGCTAGCAATAGGCACCACGGCCAAGTCTTCTGTGATGCTTAATGTCCGGCCCAAGCTCACATGTTTAAGACTAGCCTGAATTGAGACGGACAGTGTTCCTATATCCCAGCGCTAAATGTAACAGAGCCACTATTGCGGAGGAAGTCATGTATCAGTTGATTAGAACAGCGATGTCAGCACAGGCCAAATGTCCACTGTGCTCAAGCAGTTGTGATTGTCATGCTTTAAAATTTACATCGTTAATACCTGTGTGACAATAGACATAAACAAAGGAACTGGCTTAGGTTTGGGCCGAAACCTATCAGTTGATAAATGCCTTGACTGGCCACAGTATCTTAGAAATTGAATGAGGAAATCCCTTGTTAGTTCTTTGTGAAAATTGCATGCGTCTGTTTGCTAAACATCTAGCTTGAGAGTTTTTGCTTATTGCTAGTTAGACATATGTGTTGGCTAATCGGTGATGACAATGATAAAATTAGATTAAATCGGTCCAAATCAAACCAAAAAAAATTTGCCATTTCAAGAAAATAAATCACAGTCGTACAATATGGACAAATACAACAACTGTTTATTGCGTCTATTTCTGATTTGTACATGAACAGCTTTTGCTTTTGGATAGTGTACACACAGGTCTATGAGCTGCCTCCATTTGATCCAAATACCCAGAACCACACGGAACAGAAAAGTGATGAGACGCCGGTCGTTTGACACTGAAGCATGTAAGCCTGTTAGTTGTACATACTCCCAGAACTGAAAACACCTCCAGGTAACAACTTTTCCTATTGACTAGACATTAGTCAATACACACAAATGTGCCAGCATAGATGCTGCATCAACTTGTCAAGTGCCATCTGTGTGTGGGTGTGGTTTGTGTGTTTGTGAGTGTGAGAGGGAGGGCATCAGGAAGAAAGTGCCATAGTAGTACACAGTTATGTAACAATTCAACTGGAACAAAGCGGAACTAAAATGGACAGACACACACACACATCGCAAAATGTCCTTGCATTCGCACATTCACGCACCGAGAGGTCTCATATAGCATTCCTCATTGTATCAAACAGACCCTCATTGGGAATGACACTGTACATGACAACAGCAACAATGACAAGATGGAAAATTTAGCAAGCATGCAGCGCTATAACCTCAGATGCAGAAGATAAAATCAACTGAATTGCCCCTCAGATGGGCTGTGTTCCTCAGTGAGTGTTTATTAAACCTTAATTGGCCACTTTATCAATTGAGGGACAGAAACAGAGGAATGAAAATGAGGCTCGGTGGATGTAAATAGAATTTAATAACTTTTTTTTTCTGAAATAAATGTTTGATATGAATGTTTTAGTCTAACCTTGTTTCTAAAAATATTTTTGCTCGCAATTTATAGCTAACAGCAAATACAATAAGGAGAAAAAGCAGGAATTACATTTTCTATTAACATATTCAGGAATGGTAATTGATGCACTCCACAGGCCCTCAATATGCTAATACTGACATATCGGTGAAATATTCACAGAGTTAGGGCTGCAACCTCAAGAGATGTCGGGTCAACTCCTCGGTCCGAAGAACACCAACCCAATGTAATATTCTCGGCCTAACACCTCACATTAGTATTTTTTTAAAGCTAGTTTGCGAGCAAACTGGGCAAGTTGACAAAGACCCATAGGTAGATTTTACTCTGTCACTGCCAGGCACTGCACCAAAATACTCCAAAGTATGGCTGGTTAGGTGCACCCTTCCCATTCTGTGGAGGAGGTGCACTCAGATCAAAATACACAAAAGGAGTGAACTTTATGAAAAATTACAGAAAATGAGTCACGCTACACTATGCAGGAACAACTGGCATAAAAAAAGAACATTTTGTAGATGAAAAATAGCAGACGATAACCCAGTAAGAGTCAACGGCATGCGTTTCAGGGTTAATATTGGAGGGGAGGTTTAATAGCTTGAACACTGGAAACCAGTTTTAGCAAACTGCCTAATAACAACAATTTTATAAAATTATATACAATTACATTTCACGACTGTAGTCGTGGCCAGGTAAGGTTTTAAGTTACGTGAAAGTTAAGTACTGTTTCAAAGCCATGTAATTGCTCTGCACAGTCTTTTGTGTCCTTTTTTTTTGCTTTTAATGACTCTCTCCTCCTATGCTTCCTAGTTCAGGTAAAAGCAAATCTCGAAAAAGTTAAAGGGAAGACAGACATGAGGAGAAAATGCAAGAGGAATATGCTGTGTCTCTTCAAATCATCACAAAATATTAGCTGTGAAAATACAGAATTAGGTAGGTCCTCTGGCTGAGAGAAGAGGGCTCATTACTGGAAGGTCAGTAGTTCAATCCCCAAACCAGCAGGATCAATCTGTGCAGGGAGTGAAGTTGTCCATGCTTCATGAGATATTTACCACAAGCCCGGTCTAAAGATCGGACATGAAGAGATTTTACCACCCGTGAGTTGCAAAATTATTTTATTGAGAGAAGTTTTTGGCACCGAGTCAGACTCCACAGTTGAATCAGATCCTGGCTGAACATTCTACGGGTGAGAGTCTGAGTCTGCCCCAATGGAGAGACTTGATTCATGTGCAGAAGCAGGGAAGACGCTGAGAGCCTGAATGATGAGCAACACAGGAGAAAGAGGAGAAGGGCCAGCGTTTGAATGTGGACGAGGAGTGATTGTATGAATGAAATGAAGTGAGTTTGGGGGAAGAGAGGAGGCTGGACAAGAATGAACAGCATGAATAAAACCTTTTTTTTCCCCCCTCCAGTTAATTCATTTATTTTAATGAGAGTACCACATTTTCTGTAAAATCAATCCCAAATTTAGTCGAGTCAGGTCAAAGCCTCGCAGCTAGCAAAGTGTTTTTAATCTTTACCACACCAAAACCCCCAATCCAATATTTAGAATTCTCTTGTAATGTAGCTCTAACTAAGCATTGTTTGGGGTACACCCACACAGAAAGCATTTTAAATTCTTAAACCACACTGATATTGATTGTCTTAAAACCACCATCACAATTCATCTAATCCCAACCATGCGTTGTGCACATGGTCCCTTCTGATGTAGCCAAAGTGTAATTCTGTTCGTTTGTAACACCTTCATCACTAATATGGAAATGCTTCTCACAATGTGCAGAGGCTCACAGCAACACATTAACCACAACAACGCATTCATGAAACGTGTTATCATCCCTCGAGGCAGCTTGATTTCTTACGTATAATACGTACCCTATATATATATATATATACATGTTGAAATGGAGAGATTGTTTGTGACCATAAAAAAATGGCTTCGATTCTTTCTCGCATGCTCTCAGCTGCGTCTTGGACAAAGTTTCTAAATCCTGACTCGCTGTTGTGCTGTGTGTGTGCATTAAGAAAACATTTTAGGCTCTCTTGTGGGACATTTCAAGTTTTCTTGTGGGTCTTCCGGTGGCTACGGAGGCCCTAAGCAGCCACTTAGTTTGCTAATGCGTCAGGCCTGATCTGGTTTTGTAGCATTGAACTAGTTTGTAAAGATCTTGTGTAGTTCTCTGCTCTGGAAAATACATTGTAGTGAATCACCTTAAATCAGCCACTTTGTTTATTGTGGGACTGCCTTTTTACCCTTTAAAGGGCACTCATTGACATCCTTGGAAAT
This sequence comes from Stegastes partitus, assembly GCF_000690725.1. Taxonomy (NCBI): domain Eukaryota; kingdom Metazoa; phylum Chordata; class Actinopteri; family Pomacentridae; genus Stegastes; species Stegastes partitus. The sequence goes on from NW_007578278.1 coordinate 69,968, forward strand.
TTAAAATTTCAACCCTGGAGTGTTATTGGTGGATATAAGAGGACATTTTTTCTGTTTTTGGTTTTTCAATAAGTTTTAGATTTAGGCTGCAAATCAAAGTCAAAGCAGTTACTTGCACACCTAGGTTAAAAAAAAAAATCCCTACAATGTGGATACATTTTTGCAAAAAAATACACTTACAAAGATGAAGGAACATTTATTTCCAAATCACCAGTCAGACTTTCGGAACTTATGACACTTGTGTCAAAGCATCACTCTGTCTCCCTTGTGATTGGTCAGAAGCCATAGTGACTGTGTTGTGATGTAGCCTGACCTTCGTTGATTGGCTGAATGAAGTCACGTGATTCTGCCCCCTGCCATTTCAAAGCCTGCAGAAGTTGCCATAGATGGTTCCTTGCTTGATAAACCCTGTTAACATGTTGATGAAAGCATATTCTGAGATTTAAGCAAATAACAGCATGGCAGAATGTTTCCACCTTGAATCTGCAGTGTACTGACGACTGGCTCAGAAAAATGGATTCAGGCTTATGGGGTTTCACATGTAACAAACCGAAGGAACCAATCCTGTCAATTTACCAAGTGGGGCTTCCCTTTTCCAAAATGAGTTTCTGTATGGCAGAATTACTCCAGTGTTACAACTTGCCATTGTGTAGTACAGAGTAGTCGTTTAGTAGAGTCATAGGTGAGCTGGTGTGCTAGTGGGAGTTCAAAGATCTGCACTTTCTAGAGGAAGCAATGATGTAGAATTCCTACTAAGCCATTTTAGGGTAGCAAGGCATTATTCTTTGGGGAAAGCATCTAAATATACAACTTCGATACATGGAGATGAGTTTATAGGGTTAAATCAATGAGTCCGGGGAGACATTTAAAATATCTATTTTCAGTTGTTATGTATGACTTTGTTCTGTCTGTATTTTCCCAAACTTTGTGAAAACTGCAGTTAAAGGATACATTTTGTTTGTTTGTTTCTCTTCAATTGATTATGATAACAGTGTGCACACTCAATTCAATTTCTGACATCTGGAAAGAAGAGATGTCAGAAGGTGAAGAAATGCCAGTAACTACAAACACTTCATCACTACTTATTTTTTCCCCCCTCAGGTGAACTCCGTCCTCTGCAGCACATTGTCCTCTATTGTCAATCATTTTGCATTGCCCACACAATTTGGATGTTTGCACTGTGATATCTAGAAAATTTAATTATGTAGTTTGCCTTATAAGTAAAACAACATTTTGACATTTTCCATTTTTATATTCTCAAAAAACTGCAACAGCCCACCCACACATCAGGGATATATATATATTTGCAATCCAAATGATTCAGTCCCCTTAACCTGCAAGACATTGTAGTAATGGGAATAAGAACTACGTTTAAACTAAACCCTGGTAAACTGGGATATTTGAGTGATTTTTAAGGAAAGAGTCTAAAAATCTTCAAAAAGGCCCTTGAGCAAAATAAATCACAGTAGTATGAATCAACCAAAGTCAGTATTTAATGATGACATCCTCTGGCCTCTGTGCTCTCCAATAAATGTTTCCAGTAGTTGTTATTTTATTTTTTTTTACACACCTCTTACACCTATCTTTTTGTGTCCCCTTCTTCAGGTGTTAAAAACCTCTAGATCACTTTTTTTTTTGGATTCTGTGCTGCCGATGCCTTTTCTGGGGGATTCAGTCCAGTCACTGAGATGTCCAGCTTAGAACATAAATTGCAAAGTTTAATTTTACCACTGAAGGCTTCACATTTTTTTAAAATAGCTTTTAAAGAATCCATGATGCCAGCCACAGTTACTACAGCATCAAAAAAAACACCCCCACAACTCGATGGACCTACCTCCATGCTTGACTGACACCCCACTGATCCATGACTTTGTATAGCTGCAGTTTAGTCACATCACTCCATGAACTCTGCAGGCCTTTCTTTTCTTGCATGTCCAGGTCAAGTTCTGATGTGCTTTTTGGTCAAAGTGCCACACTTTCCAAGCGTTAAGTCTCTGTTTGTCTGGTATCCTCTCATGCTGATACTTCTCTTCCTGCAGTCATTGAATTATCCTGGAAGTCTTTAGCAGTAACACGTGGTTGCGTTCGAATGTCTGATGCACTTCGGAGAGCTTTTCTTTCACATCTAAGGAAGTCCAGTGCTGTGAGCCTTAAAGTTGGAGATAGTGCTCGTAAAAGCGTCTTGTAATCTTTTTACAGTACCTTTTTTTTGAGAAAAGGGAATAGTTTCTGCTCCAAAACAGCTCCTTTTTTGCCATGTTAGTTCTCAGCTTTGATGCCTGTGTAGATGGTACTTACACCTGTCTCACAGCTCAAACAAATTCAGAGGCAGTCTAGAGTTTCCAAAAGCTTAGCCAGAAGCCTAAATCTTGATTGTGTAAGTGATTGCATAACAGCAAAATTTGATGGAGGCTTACTAATTATGACATGCCTAGACGGTATCACAAGGTAATCCGGCAACTCAGAAAGAAAGGCTACTTGACTTATTTATCAGTGTGGATATGTAACTCAAATCATCCAAATTCAATTTATACAAATTATAGATCAGCAGAAAAATGTTGATGCAATATTTATTCTTTTTTGCACGCCAGTCTTTAGCCTCAAGTGTATGTGCTTTATTTCACATATATTGTATATGAGCACGTGACAAAGAAAATCAGGAGAATGTGGAATTACTACAAAGACCCAAGTCGTTATAAATTTAACTCAACTTCTTACGAAATAGATTTCTGTTTTCCCATGACCCCCAATGCAATCCAGTTATTAATTTAAATCCAAATTAAATTTTAGTTCATTTTCTCCACCACACTTTCTAACATTTAAAGAGTGACTTGCAAGTTGAATTTTTTAAATTAAATTTAAATCTCTATTTCTTGAAAATGATTGAAGTTAATGCAAAACTCTATATTTTTTATGAGACATAAAGGTAGATATTAAGATGAAAAAGTCAGCATTTTGAGCAGTGATCTTAAAAATGCTTTTTACCTTTCGACAAATGAGGAAGCCGCCTGAGCGCGCTGTGCAGTCGAACAGTGGTAGTGAGTCTGAATGGCTGTGATTTAGAAATTTTGCCTTTGTTGCTAATTTTACTCTGCATTTCACAATGTTTCATCACAGTGAATTATTGTCTTTGTGCAGGTTGCACAAACTCAGGACACTGAGTCCACACTTTTCCAAACGACAGAGCTAGCTTTTATGCCTGGGGGCATTTTGTGCAGGTTAATAGACTGTACTGCTGCATCTGTAATTAAAAGTGTGTGCGGTGCTAATTTCAGCCAAGGCGATTATGTTTCTGGAGATATGATGACGTTCTGGATGGGATGTCTCAGCTAGGACATGTGAGACTGACTTCTGGTGCTGTTCCAGAACTGTTTCAGGTCCATCATCTGTAGCACCTTCTGCTATCAGCGCTGGTGGAAGTAATGATTACAGATGCACCAGAGATTCAGCTCGACAAAAATGCAAAAGGTGAGAGTCTTCTTTCGTGTTCCATCTTTCTGTCTCTGTCATGTGACACCTTAAAACATAGTGTCAGTTCATGATACAACGGCGAGATACGACTGACACCAACTGATCCTCACACTTTCATATCAATACTCCAGTATCAAGCAGGTCGTTGTGTTTGTGCTGTATCCTAGGATGTGATGGAAAACTTTCCGGTACTGAGATGTAGCACAACACTGTATTATCCTCATACCACAAATACATTTCACCCTATTGATTCCTATTTCGTCTAATTTTTTTCTGTTGTTGAACTCTTGGATGACTGGCAGGTTTGAAACTATTAAGTCCTTCATATGTCTATAGATATAAACATTTTTTGACCATCTCAGTGTCAAATAGGGCTGGACTGAATAGTCGAATATCCGAATACTTGGTCGCTGTGCTGGTATTGGGATAGCAATTTTGATCTCCGATCGCCCTAGTATCAAAACGACTGGTTTCATCAATATTTCTCGGAACTAGCTTGGCTGCTCTCCATTTCTTGGCATCACGACTAAGCTGTGTTTTTGAGGCAGGCATGAATCTCAGTTACAAATACTACTCTAATGATTGCTGTAGTGCTCATATAGAGAAAAATGTATGTTCTACTTCATGTTCTCACACATTAATCCGCAGGGGGTTGCCAACCTGTAAGTCCCTTTTTCAAAAAAACATATGCTATTAATTATTGCACTGAAAGCACACGCATGCGGTTTCTACTACACTCTTCCTCCTCTATTCAGTTGCCTTGAAACAATTTTAATATAGAGTGCTTTCTGTAAACAATAGAAACAAAGCACAGAGAACCTCCTTTGCAATGTGTCTTTATAATGCTCGCCGAGCTTTACGTACAGGTGCAATGCTCAAGTAACCTTGGAAAAACAGTGAGAATGTCCATGAATGAAGAGGCAGGAATGCAAGGCGAAGGACATGAGAGGAGATTTCTCTGTGAAATAGATTCTACTAAAGCCTCATGCTGTGTCATATACATACTATCTTCTGTCTGTGATCGCCTCTCTGTCTCACCGTCTGCCGTTCGCTTAACCTTCTTTACCCACGCATCCTCGTCTCCCTCATCCTCCCACCAGCTCGCACCAAGCTCCCATCTTCCCCCGTCTCTATCTTTTGCCTCCACCCATAAGTCTTCTCCCATCTTCTCTTTCCACCTTGCTGTCCCCTTACGTTCCTCTCACGCTTATCCCATGTCTGTTTCTTAACCACATGTCCTTTTTTTCTCTCTCTCTCTCTCTCTCTCTCCCCCCTACACACCCTCCCTCCATCTGTCCTACCGCTCTGTGGTGAAATGAACTGATGTGTCAGCTGAGTTGATCATCCCTCCAGCTGCTGTCTGCCAACCGCAACTCTCTTTCCCTCAAGTGTCGCTGCCTTTCGTTCTCTCTTCCCCTCTGCCTCTGCTTGTCACTCTCACCGCCCCGCTCCCTTCTGCCATCTTTCACTCTATCATGTCTACTCCACCGCTCTTTCTCTCCCATCGCATCCATCCCGTCTCCGCTCCCACCCTCTCTTTTCATTTCCCTCCGAGACGGGCCTGTCAGGAAGATTCAGCCACTTGTCCACAAGCGGTCTGATGCTGTTGTGTCTGCATGTGTGTGCGTTTGCACGTTCTGCACGCTATGTTGAGTTCACATTTGTATATTCACGTGTGCGCGTAAGTGATGAAGGAAAAGGGCGAGAGGGAGTGTCTGCTTCCCCCTTGACGTAAACCAGGTATGACCGCAACATGGCTTTTCTCCTTGTTTTAGGGAGCAGCCGGAAAGCTTTAAAACCGAGAAAAAAGAAAGACATTAGGTATGTTTCCATCCAAGTAAAGATGAACAGACAGAAGAATGTAAACAAATTTAGAGCCCTGGACAGATTGGATGAGGGGGGGAAAAAGAGATGGAGGCAGAGGGAGAGGGAAGGCTGGGAAAGAACAGTGGCTGTAAACAGATTTAGATCTTCGTGCACAGATGGGAGAAGGACGGAGAGTGAGGAAATATGTTAGATTGATATAGAGGTGGATGAATATTACCAGAGTTAGATTCTCTGCAGGGCAAAGGAAGGAAATCAATTGAAACGCCCCTCAGATGTGCTACACTCCACAACAGGTGTTTAATATACCTGGACAACCCACTTTAACAAACTAGAGGGACTGAATAAGGAATGAAACTATGTATAAATGGATCAGCGGATAAATACAACCACACTCCAAAAACTGCTTCATATGAGTTAGTTACATTTAAAGATATTTTTGGTGTATACTTAATTCTGATCTTTCAGCAGGATAAACTCACATTAAAAACAAAATGAAGATACATTTTTGAGTGTGTTGTGGTTGTCTGTAGACAGATGTTGACATCAGCATCAAAAGCACATAGATTAGTGGTTGGTTCAGATGTCATATGGTGGTTTTGTCCCACTCAAAGGAATGATATGAACACAGAAAGGCCCCTTTATACATCTTTAACCGGATACTGAGAATGCTTTTGTCTTGTGGGATGAACTGCAATGACATGGTAGATTCTAAAATCGACAACCAAATAAGAATGTACCCAGTTGAACAACCTAACATGCAGTTTTCAGGGTTAAAACAAGACTGATTTACACACTGAATGAATAGTAATCTATTTTTTATGGTAGAGTTAGTCATTGGGGGGGTTACAAGCTGCTTTACATTTAGCAAATTTACCGCCCACGGAGCCCTGATCTCAACATCATTGAGTCATTCTGGGATAGCAGGAGGAAGCAGAGGCAACTAAAACAGCCCAAGTCTGCAGAACTCTGAAAAGGTGCTTGGAACAACCTACCTGTCAAGTACCTTGAAAAACTGTGTGCAAGTGTACCTGGGAGAATTGTTGCTGGTCTGAGGGCATAAGAAGTTCATTTATGAATAAAAACATATTTTTATTCATGGCATTATTTTTGAAAGCTTTACTTTTAGTGCAGAAAACATTTGCATATTGTATATAATGTATATGACTTTTGAATGCCATTTACTTCACAGCTTTTTTTGGTGCGTTATCTTAAATGGCTTCTCGTCTGTTCCTGCCTTTTTAGTTTCTTGCACAGCTGCAACATGTGAATTTCCACTTGGGTGATCAATAAAGTCTTATCTTATCTCACACTGCAGGCTCTGCAGTACCTGTAGCTGCCCTCTATATACTACATACAGTGTGTAGATGTAGAATTGGCACTGTTTTGATGGCAGACGGAACTGATTGGACTTCTGTTTGTTGTATTTTGTATGAAAGTAACTGATAAGTACTGTTTTTTTTTTGTTTTTTTTTTTAGCACATCCTCACTTTACTTTCAGTTGATTAAACATGTGGATAATATTGTTATTGGCAGCCTTGTCTTGTAGACATGTTTTTATATATCCGTATTGCCATATATAGATTGGTGACAAATTAAAGAAAAGGAAAAGCCAACAATGGGTGTCCCAGTAAGGAGTTGGACCATCATATTCCATTAGAACAGCTTCAGTACACCTTGACATTGATCCAACAAGTCTCGGGAACTCTACTGGAAAGATGGAAGACCTTTTTTCCCAAAAGATATTCTCTAGTTTGGTGTTTTGATGATGGTGGTGGAGAGCGCCGTCTGACACGCTGATTAAAAATCTCCCATAGGTGTTCAACTGGGTTGAGATGTGGTGACTGTGAAGGTCACAACATATGATTTCCATAATTTTCATACTCATTAAACCACTCAGTGACTGACTGTACCTTATGGACATGGTAAAGTTAAGTGTTCTTGTTCAAATTATAAGAAAGGAGTTGGGACAAATTGTGCAAAGGGTGTATGAATCTGAAAAATGTGAAATTGGGCTCCACATCCTGAATCCTTAACATATGGGCTTAGAAAAATATAATCACTCAGGTTAAGGAAAGATAACAGTTTGGATTAGTGTTACAAGAGTAGGCTCATCCTGTGTGAGGCTTTTTTTCCAATATTAAACCAAGACCTAAAGATTTTACCCATAATAGTTTAACACTGCGGAAAATGGCTAACTTAGGATGCACACTGACAACAGCTACGCTTGCTCTTCCTCAAGGTCATAAAGTCAACCTGTCAGCACATGTAAAGCTAATTTATTAACACATTTTATCCTGTCTGTTTAATCCATATACAAATGACATGTTGAGGTGTTACAGAATTATGTGTTGGACTATTTGGTTTAATTCATTTATTTGTGTTTAATCCTTCCTGTGTGTCTTGGTGTACAAAGTTGTTAAATTCAGAATAGACTGAAATGAAATAAAAATAATTATGTAAAAATAATAACTATTAATTCTTCAATAATTCTCAGCATTAACTGAACTTTTTTTTTCTGCTGTATCAAGCAGCCCTAGTATAAATGTAACTTTTAGGAGACAGGTGTGATGTTGGAGAATTTAGGAGAATACTAGAATCGCACATTACCTCATGGAGATTGATATGAGCAGCATTTACCAGTAGATGCAGACTGTGACAGAAACGCAGCTTAAGTTGGGAAAGTCGGAAAAAAAAAAGGTTTTAGTGGGTAGTAGCAGAGAGGTGTGGCTTCATGATGGAGCAGAGAGGTGGCTTTCACCAAGCTGCATTAATAATGTGTTCACCATTCAAGATGACAGCACGAGGTGACAGCCAGGACAGGAGGTTATGAGGAGTTGACATGGCACAGCGCTACTAATCAACACACGGGGTTAGACACTAACTAGGTTAAGGTTGGAAGGCTCTGCTGATAAAGTATTCCACTCTCAGGTGTCACATAACAGCGTAAGTGGTTAAGCTTGCTGCCTGTGTGGCCTAATTGGCTTAAGATGGAATCCCACCACAACTTCTGCTCGAGGGCTGCCTCTGCTGTCTAGTCTGTTGCATACAAGCTGCCACATTTTATAAAAAAAAGATGTGTGGGCTGCTTACTGTGCCTTTTAATTGAATTAAACTTTTTATGGATTCACGGTACGATATGGCATTTACAACAAAAACTGCAGAGTGTGCTGAACTCCGGCCCACACATTTACACACACACATACACAAAGCAGTAACCTATCCTGCCTTGCAACAGGATGGGATGTAATATAAATGCTATACTGATAACACTCAACAACTCAATTTCAACCACATTTGCTGGTAACCTACAGCCGCAATCCATGTGATATTGATCCAAATGCACAGCTGATTAGTAGTGGTGGATGGAGTATGAAAAGATGTTCAGACATTATTCATAAACTGACGATCAATGACATTCAAGCTCATCTGTCAAATTTGACTTAATCTATTTCTAAACAGTATTAAGTAGGAATGTATGAACACAACCGCATCCATCTATAGAAACCAGGTTTAATCATGAAGATTTTGCTTACTTCAATGTGAGATTAGAGACACAATGAATCCCAAAGAAATGAGTTTTGCAACATGTTGGTGTGTGCCACAGCCTACAATGTTTTGGTAGTTTCTATCCAACAAACCTCCTGTCCTAAATTAATGATGAACAATCTGAACCGAAAAGTAAAAGTTGACTCGCCGCAAACAGCATGTAGAAACTGTGACTACGCAGCCACAAAATCAGCCAAAAAATGATGCTGATTGAATGAGTTTCCTGCCTTTGTTTGGAGAAGAGGTGATAAATGGGTAACCTTATGAGGCAATCAGCAGGGAGTGAGATTTGAAAATGACACAGGGTGCGAAAAAATACAGCCAGTCACACTCAATAGTAGCATGAAACCCATTTTTGAGGGCATCGATCAAGTTGCAAGTGTGTTAATAACTTGCCAAAGCTGCACTAACACTCATCATCCTTTTCAGCTGTTGATTTTAGGTCGGCTACAACAACAATTTTCCACACTCTGGATAAATTTGAATATATTTCTTACTGGTTCAAAGTTACCCATTAGATTATGCATCATGAAAGTCATATCGAGCCACAGTGCGTGTGTGTATGTGTGCTCAAATGCCAATCATCATTGGTCTTATGTGGACAATGGCCAGTTACCAAACTGTGAAGTGACCAATCATGCAGTCACACTGGTGTTAAATGTCAATCATCACTGGCGAATTGGCAAAGGGATGCAAAGAGCCAGCTGGCAAGTTAGTCATCTGAATTGCACAGCCACAGTCCCACATATGTGAATGCACATAGAAATACTCACGCAAAGGTGATCGCACACATGAACGGGCAGACACACATGCGAAGAGCGACATTCAGGATGCACACGTATGGCCTGTGTTCTTGGTAATTATTCTAACAGTTGCTGTGACTGAAGCTACACTTACAACGAAGTGGACAGTGTGCTCACACAAACTGCTCCTAATGATTACCCCAGGGCTTTCAATAACACATGCACACAAAACATGACAGCTGAGCCAACTACAACACAACTTTTGGCATATGTAATCCCAAATAAAAAGTACAGTAGTTATGTATTTTACAAATTAAATCATCCAAGTGAGAATAATGACTTTAGGTATGTACAGTGTTGACTAACAGATTAGTTCAATGTTGTATGCTTCTCCCAACCAGACAAGCTGCAGTTTACAGTCATGTCTGCCTAGATTTGATTTAAAACTGTTTGACATTTGTGTCCAATAGTTTGTAGGAAATTCTGCCATAATTACCATGTGAATTGACTGAAAATCAATTTAACATTGACCACCAGTTTGTTTTTGGTTTTTGTGCCAAATTTATAGAACATCCCTGCAGACGTTCAAGAGATTTTATGTTCACAGGCATGACATGGACGGACAAACAGACAGTTGACAACCTGAAAACACAATGCCTCTGGTCCTTGGCTTGTGGTAAACAGAGCATTCCCTGATCAGATGTGTCGTAACACTTTCAAGTGGGATGTGTGTATTAGTTTGCTTAAAAAGTTAGTGATGTTGTCACACCATTTAATCTTAGACTCATTATTTGGAACAGTGTCATCAGTAAGGCTTAAGTAATCACTGATAATTCAATTCAGTTGGATGGTTTCTGAGCCACACCACAAAAGTTACTGTCGCGACTCCTGTCAGACTTTGCACTAGCAAGACATCTGTGAAAACCTTTAAAATGTAAGACTTTAATTTGTTGGATTCAACGTGCTGTGACCTTCAGCTCACACCAGTGAAAGCTGCCGGGATGAGAGTCAACACCTCCATGTTTAAGGCCATTGTTCTCTGCTGGACGTCAATGGATTGCTGTCTCTACGTTGGGGGTGAGTTGCTGCCCCAAGTAAAGGACTGTAAGCATCTTGGGATATTGGTTACAAGTGATGGAAAAATGGAGCATGAAATGGACAGATTGGTGCAGCATCAGCAGTAGTGCAGGCCTTGCACTGAACCGTAGTGAGCTGGAAAGCAAAGGTCTTGATTTACCAGTCGATCGACACTCCACCCCTCACCTGTGGTCTCTGAGCTCTGGGTGGTGACGGGAAGAATGAGAACATGTGACTATATCTAGTTTTCTTCTGGGGTGGCTTGGCTTTGTCTTTGAGATGCAACAAGGAGCCCAGACATATGGCGGGAGCTCAAAGTAGAAGTGCTGTTTCTTTGTGTCAAAGGAAACCAGCTGATGAGGTTTGGGCATCAGGACTCCAGGGTAGATCCAGAACTTTACTGGAGGAATTATATATCTCATCTGATCTCGGAACACCTCAGGATCCCCCCAGGAGGAGCTAGAAAGTGTTGCTGTTAACTGTGACATCTGGAATGTCCTCCTTAGCCTGCTACCATCTTGACCTGACCCTGGTTAACCAGAAGTAAATGGATGGATGGATAGTTTTAATGTTTATCTAAAGAGCAGGACAGTGTTCTAAATGTCACCCAAAACTCTGATTGCATCCAAAACAAACTCCCTGGCACAGAGGTGCAATAAAACAGGGTGGATAGTTTAGGTATTGTCATTTTCTTTTGACAAGGCAAGGGCATTGTACGTTTAAAGCTTGTAATCTCCCTCCCATTTTTGTGGCTCTCTTTCACGGTTGGATGATACAGGGAGACGGCATCTACATTCTTAATCTCATGTACATTGCTCTTATTGTTCCGCCGAAGCGTGGAAAGAGGACAATGCAGTGTGAACACCTGTTTGAAATGCTGAAATCAAAGAGTGAAGTGATTCATTCTGCTGAGTGGGCTGATAAATTTTCTTTGGCATTTTAATATTGTAAATACAACCTTTCTACAGTCACTATTCAAAAAGAGAAAAGGTGTTCAGAGAGTTAGTTTTTTAGAACTGACAAAATAGAGGAGCGCTTGTAGATGTAGTACAACTTTAAAATGGTGTTTAGTTGCATTTTTTGAGATTCAATAAGTAATATTGTAGATCCTTCTATGCAGTCAGCAGTCGATATAATGTATGCTTCCAAAAGGTGTTTTTATTTATTTAAGTCTGCATGCATATAGAAGACCAAGGTATACATAAACGTTATCTCTTATACAGATTTGTTTTTTGTTTCCTCTATTGGAAGAATTTATACCACATTTTAGAGATGTAAGTCAATTATCATTGTAACATAAAAATATCAAATTATCATCATTTATCATTTAAAATGTGAGTAACAATTTTGTCTGGTTATAGCGTGTATGCCATTTTTGAAATCAGGGGCTTCTCACCTTAAATGTAGATTTTTCTTGCTTTTTTTTTCACTCACATTTCAAATAGGTCACCTTCAGTGTTGTTGTTTATGATTCTTGCTGCATTAATCAATGACGCTCTCAACGCAGACAGCTTCGCCCATATAAATTTGCCTCAAAATTATTCTTATTTCTAATGAGTCATAGTGAGAGCACCTGGGGAAATAAAGGATATAGAGAAGGGCTCAGGCGGCTTTGTTATTGTGTTCTTGTGGCGCACAATCCCCACATGGGGTCCCATCAGTTTCAAGACAAGGTAAACAAAACGCCATGCTGTTTGCTGCTGAGGCCTTGAGTTGATGAATTGCTGTTTGAGCCTTCGAGATGTCCTGATGCTGTACTTTTCTGGCTGCCGCCATATTCCTGTTATCTTACTGACAAATATTTGTCTGGCAAGCTTCAGAGGCCTGAGTCAGATGTATGAGATTAAATAGTAAAAATCCTTCAACCTTTGAACTGTTAAACTTGAAATATTTTACCCAGTTTTTGACTGAAAAGTTTTATGACCAGCATTTATATTATTTATTTTTCATTTAAAATGTTTTATTTCCTCTCATTCATTTCATTTTCCATCATCTTATATCTGTATTTCATTTTTATGTTATTACTTTTTGGTAATTTAAAAAAAAAAAATATATATATTTAACTTATCCAGCATAATACCAGCTTTTCAGGCTTCTGCAAAGCACTTTGAATTTCTCTAACCCATGCAAAAGAAAAATGCTGCAAGTAAAGTTTGATTGATTGAATAATGCGGTTTCGGCCATGCTTGGTTTTTCCAGCAATGCACCTTTTCAGTCTTCAATCTTTCGCCTCTGCAGCAAGGTTCTAATGTTCACAATAGTAGCTAGTTATTCTTATAAATATTACTTTTAGACTTTGAGATTCGGCATGAAAAGGAACAGAAAGAGAAAACTAGATACAAAATTAAGTGCGATCTCTGCTCAAGAGCTGTTCAACAATATGTTCTGACTGGGTGACAGTGCAGTCTGAGAACTTTTAAGATGTGCCACCACCAGCAGCAGCAGCTGTCTTCCAGTGACAACAATGTATATCTTACTTCATGATTGTATTTTTATAGTCATACAGTTGTGTCCAAATTCAGAGATTCAGTAACCAAAGATGTAATAACAGCTTTCCCTCCCAATGCACCCAAGAATTGTCCTCATTGTCTAATTTGAAGGACACAACTTGTGCATCCTCGACAGTTCTCAGTATCCCACAGTCCCATGAACACCAGGTGGTTTTTTAATGACGCATTCAGACATCGTTCTCACCTGAAGTCAAGAAATATTGTTGTATCAAAGTTTTTGTTCAGGCGGCGATGACACATTTAGGGCAGATCATGGAAGTCATAACCTCTGCTGGTTGTTGTAGAACTGGATATGTAGTAATGCTGGTAAAGAGTGAATGAACATCTTTTCAACCAGTACTTTTGCACGTCTGATGCACATCAGGTCTGCACTGGTATGCATGGCCTCCAAAAAATAGCCATATATGCACATGCTGAAGTTATCACAAACCTTCTAGTCCTCTGCTTTTATATGTTACCAAACAAAACTGTCAACCATCTAAATGGAAGCATGTATATCTTTGGTTAGTTGAACTGACTGACACGTTTTCCTCTCTGACTTTACTGTAACTATATACGCTCGCTGCCCAGACCATCTACACTACAAACCCCTGTAATCAACTCAGCTGATGGTAGTGCCATTTTTTTTTTTTGTCATAGCTGCCCTTAACACTCCACTTACATACTGAACTGCAGCCTGTATACTGAAAAATAACAAACAGAGCGCTCAGGAGCTTTGTGTCTGTCCCATTCATTCATGTACTAAAGTCACAGTACGCTCAGTCCATTTCCATTTCAATTGATATTTCAAGAAAAGTGGGTAGATTATATATATTCTGAAAATATAACTCTCAAACCTTCTCCACTAATATGGAGAAAATCACTTCTTAGTTTGTGGCTAATATTTATATATGATGCCAAAGAGAAAGCAGTTGTATGGTTTAATAGTGTCTGCCTGTTGTCTTTCACACTTACAACTTACAGAACAGTGGCATGCTACATTTTAAGATGTCATTTACCTGTACTAAATGAATGTTTTATCTAGCCTTCATATTTACTTACTAAATCCTTCCAACACTCTCACAGTTACTGCATTTTCTGCTTGCCATTACCTTTAGCTTTTGCAATGATCCCTTCTTTTTCCTTCTTCACTTCTGTCTGCGTTTTCATTTATCTGCATCTTTTTTCCACATTCATACTTTGCACTTATTTCTACATTTTATTTATCAGATCTGTCATTTCTCAACATATTTGTTTAATTTAGGTAGTAGCTTAGGGAACCCATTGTGTGGTAAATCTCTTCTAAAGCGTTTTAGACAGCCTTTTGAACAGACACACACCCACATAGACACATTCTTGAACTTTTTGTATACAGACTGTGACTGTATTTGCATCAAGGATCAGTGATGCAACTTTATTCACATCTCAGAACTGTTGACAGTGGCAAAAGTACAAACAAAGCACAGCTGACATTTCACTGACAAGCAGACAGAGTCTGAAAACTCCTCAGTAAATAGGCTGGCAGGGAAGCCATGCGCGAACAAACTGAAATCACCCCACGATGTGGTATGTGAGAATGCAGATCTCTTTTGAGTCTATTTGAGGACTCACTTTAATAGGATCGCGCTGTCTGATGTTGAGCTTGGACTTGGGGGGGAAAAAATGTCTAAAATGCAGGCTTTGATGGAGCTGTCAGCTTGAAGGCAAGGCCTCAGTCTAATTGGAACATCACTTATGAGTTCATAATATTGACCAGGCTTGTTTAGATGCATACTTCAGCCTGATGGAGAAGGATGAACACCAGTAATTACTCTTGGTGCACAAAGTTATTTATCAATCCATTAATCAAATGGCTGAAACAGTATATTTTTTGCCCTGTACTACCAGTAATATATGGTAATACTACGGTTCCTAGTCATTGAAGACACGGAGTCACATTGATACATTTTTCTTGTTTATGCAGCTTTTAGTATTATTCTAGTATGGCACAGTAATTGAGCATGTCCAAGGAAAAATGATTCTTCATTGTGAACATGTGTGCACTTAACATTATATGGGAATATGGGAATATGCACCCTGCATTACTGTATTTACACAAATATGCATATAGAAGAAAAAGTGAACATAAGCAAGAAATGAGAAATAAAAAATGAAAAAACAAAACACATATTTCAACTACAGTTTCCTTCTGTACTAGTGATGTTAAATGTCCATGTCCTTTAAGCTTTTTATCTACAGGATCGGACTAATAAGACTTCAGGTGATCAGATTTTGAGAGATTTGAAATGTGAAATCAAAAATGATGAATTTGTTTCACTGTCCTATTAAGGGCACCTTCTGAGGACGAAAGCATAGCACCGTTTTAAGTCTCTCTAAAGTCTTTAATCTCGTATCTGTAAATACTTTTGCTTGCTTTTTCAATTTATTACATGCATGCACATTGCTGTGTATGTGCTGTACTGCATGTGTGCCTGTGCCTGTATTTTTCTGGCTGCAGAGGGCTTGCAGATGACATTTAAAGCCGAAGGATTTTCCAAAGAAAGTGTCTGCTCTGTGGTCTGGAGGAGAGGGGTGAAGCAAAGAGACATGAGAAGAAAAGGAAAAAAAAGGACAGACTGACAGAAATGATGCAGCAGAAAAGGTAGAGGAGGAGCAGAGACGAGAGGAGGTGTAGGCACTGTGGGGATCTGAAATATGGGTGATCTTGGGTGAATATCTTTCAAATTCAACACACAAAACCAGATGCGCAGCTGCCCTCCCCCTGCTCTTCTCTATTCATCTCTCTTTCTTCCTGTCTCACAGCTTTTTAGCCTCATATTTATCTTATGATGTCAAATTAGATGAGTCTGCAGGAAAAGCGGTAACTTCTAACTACAAAGTAGTCGAGGTAGCATTTTAAAACCCGCACGCTTTCACTCATGGTGCCAACTTGCAAGGAGCAGGATGGTGTTAAGGTGCTCCATAACAGAGAACTCAAAGATGCTGCCTGCCTCTTTTGGACAGTTCTGTTTAGATTTTTGATGGATTGCAATGAAGTAGACAGAATTTAAGTGTTTGTCCTCTATTTTAGGTACACAAATTTTAGCATGTGCACTTGAGAGCAGACTGGGCCACAAGTTAAAGGATTTCCTAACAAATACACACTTGTATGTCTGTAGAGTCTCCGGGGGCTGTTATGGTAAATGTTTTCTTTGAGTGGTCTGTATAAGAGAACTTGGCCTCGCCATCAGGCTCCTTCTACTTAGCAAATAAACAAGAAGAAATGAAAACACTGAACTAAATAAAATCCACATTGCTGTGGGGTAAACGGCACATGGTTACTAACTTGCTAATCTCTTCAGAGACATACAAAAGGTTAAAAATTGCATAAATTTCTTCTATAATTCTATTAATTATTTTTGAAGAATATTTTGTAATTATTGGAATCGTTCAACAGTTTTTTTTCTCCGAGATGTTTTGAAGGAGAGTCTGCTGTTAGTGCTGTGCCGTGAACTTGCATAAGTGAATACTTTTATCTCTTTCTTTCCTATCTGAAAATCACCCTGACAGAATTTCAGGGCCAATGCTGCAAATGAAACATGAGAAGTAATGTTAAATGATAGTCCATCAAAGTGAATATGTAAGCATTTTTTTTTTAAATGTATTTTTTGTCTAAAGGCAACTATATGGATAGTATGTGAGTGCATGCACCACTGAAATTAACTCTGACCTTGATGTCTCCAAGCTACATTTGGACGCACAACCACAGACGCAGACAGACAGTGAGAGAGAGAACCCTGCATAATGCATAATATGTGAGCCATGGTGGGTGTCTGGGGAGTCCCTCTGTAATCTGAACAAAGTAGCAAACTCCTCTGTGCTGACCAAGAAGAACACAGAGCGGCTTAAGCGTAATGACCTAAACATGCCAGTTTTTCTTAAAGAAATTGTCATATCTCACTGAGAAAGAGAACTAATAAAACAGTCTGGGGAGTCAAGAGGTATTTTTAGAATTTCCCCATGACTGAACCAAGGCGTTCACACTGTTGGGTTACTTAGCAATTTAGGCAATGCAAAAACCGCTCAGGCTAAAAAGTTTCTCAGGCTAAAAATTTTAATCCAACTCTAATCTTTACGAGCCTCCAGAAGACTAAAGAGATGTAACCATGGGCTAAACCAGACTGGGATGGTTGGGTTCATGGCTATCTTTATTTAAGCAGTGTGAGAGTGCATTTTCATTATCTTTTAAAAGACTGTTTACCACAATTCTTTCATAGGGTATGATCTAAGTGCAGAACAGTCAATATTATGAATTTAGCATGAAAAGTATACAGCATCTGACACTGTACCAGGAGCCGATACAGCATTTGTTCTGCATTATTTGGATCACTGACAGCCCATCTGACATCTACAAAACATATTCGGTACACTGTAGAATTCACCTGACTGAATCTAAAAAGACAGGGCAGAGACACAACAATAATACAATCCAAAGCATGAGCAGAATGATTTCAGAGATCACAGTCTGGCAGATTCCTTCTTACAGCCTTTTGTGTTGTGTCAATGCTGTTGATCGCCAAATGATGGAATTCCTTTTTGCCCTGTGGCTCGGGTAAAGGGTCAGTGACTGAATGATGCACTTCATAGAGCAGCTGTGCTTTCATTGCTGTATATATGACTAAAGTCCAACATCACGGTTGGAGAATTATCTCAAATCGAATAAACTGAACTATAATCATACTGCTGACCCAGCAAGCCAGCTCACCCACTCTAGAGCTTTTTGACAGTGCTTCAATCTCCACTCTCCCTGGCTGTCGTGGTATAGTAGTAGAGTACCTACAAAAAGTATTCACGCCCTTGGAAGTTTTCCCCTTTTTTTTTTAAACTTCTTTTTAATATTAAATCCTCGTCAAATTGATTTGGTTTTTTGACAATAATTTAGAAAAATGCTTCTATCTCAAGGTCACACAGCATCGAGCCTGTGAGGAAAGATCTCAGTCAGCCTTGCACATCTGGAGATTGTAATTTAACTGCTCGTGCTCTGTCAGACTGCACAGGGATCATGAGGGAACAGCCTTTTTCAAGTCCAATTACAAATTTTCATTTGGATTGAGGTCTTGTCCCTGACTTGGCCCCTTGAGAGCATTCACCTTGTTTCTGTGTATCTTTGGCTGTTTGCTTCAGGCCATTGTCTTGCTGGAAAACACATCTTCTCCCAAGACGCAGTTCTCTTGCAGACTGCATCAGATTGTCCTCAGGGATTTCTCTATACTTAGCTGCATTCATTTTACCCTCTACTTTTACAAGCCTTTCAGGGCTGCTGCCGAGAAGCATCCCCACATCATGATGCTGCCACCGCCATGCTTCATGTTGGGAATTATGTGTTTATGATGATGTGCAATGTTTGCTGTCCAAACGTAGCGTCTAGTGTGATGGCCAAAAAGCTCAAGAGACCAAAGAACCTTCTTCTAGTTCTTCCAGATTCTCACACATGCCTTCTGGTGAACTCAGGTTGTTTTTTTAACAGGTTTTTTTCTTCTTCTTTCCACTCTTCCATAAAGCTGTCACTGCTGAAGATGAGGCTACAGTTGTTGTACGTACAGTCTCTTCCATCTCAGCTGCTGAACCTTGTAACCTTTAGAGAGTCATAGGTGTCTTGGTGTTCACTATACTCTTGCTACATCAGATTGACCATGATTCAGTGCTGAAAAGCAATTAAAGGGGAAACTTCCTAAGAGGTGAATACTTTTCGTAGCATTAAGTAGCTCACTGCCTCGTTTTTGCTCTTTCCCTTCCAACTGGCTCACCCATACACGTACATGGACTCACATACACCAACAAATGAACACACACATCAGGCAACCTATATTGTTTATATTGTCCAGTTAAGGTTCAGTCTTTTAGCTTGCAATAAGAAGAAACTGATGTGAACTGCCATGTAATTTATTTGCTGTTATTTAGTTTTAAAGAAAACAGATTAGATGGAAGCTGACTGTGTATAACAATGACAATCTCTGTTTCAAGATCATTTGCATACAGCAATGACCATGAGCGCCACAGAAAACAGCTATTAAAAACCTCATGAATCAAACTCAGGTTGCACATCATGAACGGTGTTTTGTTCCCGTAATGACAGATGCTGTTTTCGGCTTGTAATGACTCATGGGGTTTTGGTAACATTGTAAAATGTAGGTGTGTTTTGCAAACAAATGAGGACCTGGAGGTTGTGTTCCTTCTTTGTTTCTACCTGCTTAATTCTTTGTCAGGCTCGTAGTGGCCTTCCTCAGCATGTTGAAGACAGGATGGGTTGACACAGACAGATAATCACATCCATAATGCACCAGGAGGTAACAAACCAAAAGACCCAGCGGCGTCTGTTTGAACACAGGTAAAACAAACCTCGGACAGAATTTTGTGCCTTGAGTCGAGCCACAGTTAGCACACTGATTTCCGAATAATAAGACTGTTTTCAGATCATTGGTATCCGGATTTCTTCAAATGTCAGGTAAACAAGAACTCTGGTTTCCTGAAAAAGAGATTGAGGGAATGCCCAATTATTAAAATTGTTGTCTGCTGGTAGAGCAGTCATTTTTAGATGGTTTTAAAATGTGCCTATGTCAGTGTGTTAAAGTCATATTCCACCAATTTCAAACATGACATCGAGCATTTGGTGTAAAGTCATGTCAACAACACTGAACATTTGTGACAGCAAACCTGCAATACACATTATGGGAAATGTAGTATTCAGTATTGTGGAGATTTAACCCACAGTAAAAACAAAAAGTCAGGATGTCTCTGTGTTTTTGGCTGCAAAAAATCTGACAGTTGCTTTTTTTTATCTTAATCTGTATTTTGTGAGTTCCCCAACTTTGAAGGTGCAGCATCACAAGACTACCACTTTTAAATGATTACATTGCAAGCGTCTTCCAATCTCAAGCCTTCACCTGTTGTCTGATAATGAAACGATCCAACCTGTTCCTGAAACAGCTGTTTATTTGTCAGGCTCACGATTACTATTCACCTATAAGGGAGACAGAAAAGGCAGTGACACTTTGGAAAACGTCAGTGCAACGTGAACGTACCATATGTTGCGACGTGCCTCTCAGCCATCACATAAATATAAAAAATTGAACAGTTTCTCCTCAATTACAGAGAAGCTGATGCTCGAGGAGATAAGAAGACTCAGCAGGCTCCAAATGCTGCAGCAGTAGATGTTAGTGCATATGCTGTATGTGACATTACAGTCCCATCGCTAAACTTTAATCAACTTTTGACAGGACATAGAAAATATCATGCTGTGATGAAGACACAGCTGAAAAGACATCTACACAGAGAACTAAACATTCATGCAGCACTGATAGCGAACCCCCTGCCGAGATAAAGAGAAGTCCAAAAATGCAGAGAAATAGATAAAGGACAAATAGAGAGAGAGAAAAAAATAGAGAGGACAGACAGAGAAACAGCAAAACTTTTTGACAACAGATAGCCTAATGTCTTTCTTCACAGTCTGTGGCATGCTATCACAATGAGAATAAGAGAGAAAAGGCTGTAATAAGAGAAATATGCACTTTTGGCAGAGGCCGAAAAACACATAGAGATACGGTGAGGGGAATACAGGGAGTGTAATTAGTTTGATTCCCCAATCATGAGATTAGGAATCCTTCCTAATTCTTCAGAATTATTTTTCCTCAGAGAATCAGAGCATGAGAACCTGACGTGCCAACGAATCTCAAGCTATACAGGTCACATGTCGGTCAGATAAATTATAGAATTTACGTTAAACCGGTTAAATTGCAGTTTCCTCACTAATGAGCTAAAAATATAACGCGAGAATACTGCTAAAAATAAAATACAATAAAGGAATGGGTGGTGTTAACATACAGGAAAAATGTGGATGAATCATTTTTAGATGGCACAGACAATGGTGTGTTTTATTGTTTTTCTTTTTTCCCCCTCTAGACCAAGATTGTTTGGAAAGTAAGAAAAAATACATATTTTTTAGAACATAAAAATGAATGATGTTTACAGGAATAGTAACTGTCAAGTGGATAACGCACAAATGTGGGCATAAAACACTATAAATGTGGATGCAGTAATTAGTGGAGTACAAGCCTACACTATAAAATGAGGGATTATTTGCATGTATTTGCAACAAAATGCAATGGCTGTGCTATTTAATGTAAATTAGGAGTAGGTGAAGTGTTTATGGAATAATTACTCTACAGTATGAAAATATTTATTTACTGAGGAGTGTAGCTGAAGATAGAATAGAATAGAATAGAACTTTATTGATCTCTTTTTTTGATGATGATTGATGATGTGGTTTATCACACACAGTGGAACCTGATAAATCTAACATATAGTGTTTGTTTTCTTTCTCTCTCTCTCTCTCTCATTGATTTAAACCGTGTTGAAGGCAGGTCTGTATTTAGGACGCTTCCTACAATCTTCTCATGAAAGGAGTTACAGTTCCATATGCGCAGGACTCTAACTCTAATCACTTGCAGGCCTGCAACGCAACTTAATCATGTTTAAATTACAGCATCACTGATGGCCATGTTCAATATAGACCATTACGTTCTTGCTCTTAATGTAACAGGCTGAAGATGGTGACAGTGATTAATTACTAAAATGTGTTGCTGGGGTTTATTGTGTTGTTGGTCCAAATACGTGCAAACTGTTTGCGCCAGAACGTACATCTCCAGTGCACAGTCTTTGCCACTCTGTGTTCTATGTAATATTTCGTCACTATACATGTTGCTGCAGGTTTAATACAGAGAAATATGTAGTGTTTGTCATTTTAACAAAACACACACATATTATGTGACGTGTATATGCATTTGGATAGAAACAGAAGTTCTACAGACACTGCTTCATTTTCTCAGGTCACTGTTAGGGTTGTGCATATTATCTTAGTTGTTACCAGGACTGCAATCTTATGAACACAAACCTCAGATGTTGTGCTTAGAATCTGTGGGAGCTTGTCTCCCGGTTTTGTCATCATGGCCCCTAATGGTCCAGTTAACACTGGGACCACGTTGCACTTCGTCTCCACATCTGTTCCAGTTTCAGCTCCTTGGACATCTTAATCTTCCATTGTTTACTCTTTTTAAAGATACTATCAGCTGGAAATGCCTTATATCTCACAACTGCCCTCGCCCTCTTCTGATCACCCATCACTGTGTCTAGTTGGTTAGCAGCTGCTTGTCAGTCTGGATAATAAATCCTTACAGGACGCTCGCGCTACTATTCTCAGCCACTTTGGGTGGTGTGTCCCATTAGGATTTGGGGTTTGTAACCCAAACTAGGCACAGATGTTCCTGTACACTATACCAGTCGTATGGATATACCTCTCAGTGCACACTGTCCCTGCCAGCACCTTTCATCTGACTACTGTGTGCTGAACTGTCTCAGGTTCATCTTTGCACAACCTGCACCTTTGCACTGTCTGCTATGGTAGACCCCTCCCTCTATGGCTCTGGTGCTCAGGGCCTGTTCTTGTGCTGCCTTGATCAGAGCCGCCATGCTGTCCTTCGAACCGGCCTTTTTCTAGCCCACCGGTAGGATCGCTTGATGTCAGCCACCTCCTCTATCTGCTGATATAATACATTCCCTGGAGGGGCTTGTTCTTCCACCATATTTTCTCTTCCTCCTCATCACCCTCTGTCTTCTGCTGCCTGAGGCACTCTCTTAGCTGTTCATCACAGGGGTCCATCCTCCTGATGTATTCATGGATACTACTTGTTTCATCCTGGATAGTGGCTCTGACACCCACTAATTCTTGCCCTCCATTTTATTAAATCTTAAGGTAGAGGACTTTGGGTAGAACCCCCCATGCATTGTGAATCATTTTAGGCATCTAGTAGCTCCTCCTGTGTCCAGCTTAATATTCCAGCTGGGTATCTAATGACTGGCAGGCTGTACATGTTGGTGGTTTTGATCCTTTTTCTATTACTGAGCTGCCTGCTGAGTATCTGTTCTGCTCTTTAGAGGTTTTTGGCTGTGGCTGCCCTTGCATTCTCTTCGTGGCTCATGTTGCACGATAGCATAGCCATGTATTTGTAGATGTCTTATGTATCTGCGAGACTTTGATGTGGTAATTCTTCTGAACAAGTCACCTTCCCTCTGAATGATGTCCAGAAAGTCTTGCAGTAGATCCTGGTGAGATGGATCAGTGAGTGTTATTAACTCCTGGCACACAGCTTGAAGTCATCCATGTATTGGAGGTGGCTGATGATCACTGTAGTTCTGAACCTGTCTTCAGTTGCTTTCTGTGATCGTAATTACACTTTATGATTATGGAGTTTGGAGGCTCACATCTACATAGAACAGCAACAGTTGGGGACAACACATCAACAAAGCCATTGATGCCACATTTGATGCACACTTGTGGGATGGCCTTGGAGTTGTCTTCCAATGTGAACATACAGAGAACTATTGTCTGCTCCTAAACTGCCCACATAATCTTGCTAGGCGTAGAAACTTGTAGTTACGAGGCGCTAGCCACAATGATTTAGAGAAAAGTAGGAAAGGGTCTTCCCTCAAAAGAGTGGCAATTAGCAACAGGTGTTTAGTTAGTTAACCAACATGTGAAGATGTTGTCTAATGCTATAGTCCACTTCATCTTCTCACAGTGCTTAAAGTACAGTGCCTGCTCTGTTATTAATAGACAAAGTTACAAACAGAGGATGGGGTCTGATTATCTTTTATAAACCCAGACAGAGTTATCAACAAAGTTTAGGTATCTGTATGGGGTCTCACTTTAATAAACTTTGTTTCCCCACAGCAGAAGATATGTTTGCTTGTTTTTTTCAGTAAATACAACTTTGATAAAAAAACTACCTGCTCAGCGGCAAATACTAGATGGACAAAGCTGGTGAGTCACGTATTTATCAAGCTGTCAGTGAACCCAGACTCTCTAACAGAGCCAGTGCAGCTAAAAACCGGATGAACACTGGACTTGGATGTGTCATGTCGACAAACATGATTCAAAGACAGTACGATGATGATGTTGCTCCATGACTGTGCAAGTAGGAAAGTGTGATAATATGCTGTGTCCTTTCACTTTGTTTTGGAATTTTCTGTGTGCAGTGTAAAGGCTGGTAACAGAGCAATTAAGTTTAGACTTGCTGCTCTGGCAGTCGCTTGCTTTACCAACCTGTCTGAGCTGTGACAATCTAAATTTGAATGTCTACCATCATTACTGTAAACTATACAAAGCAAAATTGGATATGGAAAGTGTTACACTCAGTATGTGTCACTTCATGAAGTGGGAGATTTGTTTCAAAGTAGTAACTTGATGTTACATCAGTGTCAACACTTGTGAGAACACTTTTAGAGATAAGCACTGGATAAAGAGAGAGAAAAGATTTGGATTGACATTGACAGGATGAAGTAAGAGAGAAACTGTCAGTGTGGAAGAATGGGGACTCACATGAAAGGAGAAAAAAACACTATTATGTAAAAAAAAAAAAAAAAAGAGCGAGACCACAGTTGTCTCACTGTAGTGATCTCTTAATGAAGCAGACTTGCTAATTACACACTTGAGTGCATTGGAACATGCGTTCATGCTCACGCTGACACATATGCATACAGCACTGCTATAAAAGAGGACAGGGAGTGTGTACCTGCAATAAATGCACAGAGCTGAATTATTGATGACAGACCACAGTAAGTGGAGGATAACATAGTTCAGAGAAAGCAGATGTTAGCGAGTCGACGAGATTAGTTGGTCGATGAAGAAGAGGAGTGGCGATAAAGCGGATGGGAGAGGATGGACAAACAAAGAGAGAGACAGACAGGCAGGCACAGCAAGATATAGAGGGGTCTCTATTCTTCAGCCAAATTCTCTTGCTTTTGAAGACCAGCCAAACATTCTGTTTGCTTGACTGCCTTTGCTGGCTGGAGCACACAGACATAAAATCACAGACACATGCACACATTTACACTTCATAAGGTACAGTATAGTGCGGATGCAGTCGAACATACTGTAGGATTTCACTTGGCTTGCGAAACAAAACACCGACAAACGGTTTTGCAAATTTGAAAAGGAACAGCATATACAAGGTGCAGCAAAATGTAGGAAGTATAGACACTGTTGGATAACTTGAAAACCTTCTATACAAGTAAAAACACAAGAAAGATAGATGTTTGTGTCAGCATGCATCTGAACTGTGTTGACTTGTTTTATAGATTTATATAAGTTGAATGTACACATGCATATGAGGGACTTGTTTTACTAATGGCAGTTATGCAAAGTCATATGAAACAGGCATTTGTTTCCTGATTTAGTTTCAAACGACCCAATAATTGAATACAGATTTCTTAATCCCCAGCATATTTAAGAAAATTGCATGAAATGAATTCTTTTGTCACAATCAAACACAGTATGAAAGCTGTATTTTGCTATATTGTTAAGAATAATTTAAAAAATTGATTAACCGTGCACAAGGAAAAAACCCATGTCTGAAAAAAATGGCATGTGAATGAAGTGGCTGCAATGGGCCAACTTTGTTAGACTTGTTCATGACCTCTGAAACCACCACAGCAAAACACCGTTAAATTTTAATGGGATGTTCTGGACTGCACAGTGTAAAGCTGATTTCCTCCCCTTTCCTCTTCAAAGAAGTGGAGGCTTTTCTTCTTCAAGGGACATTGATTATTCCACTACACAGATGAGGCCTTGTATGACGGCAATACAAGGATAAATGAAGCCGAATTGAAGCGAGTGCTACACTGCTCCTTATTATGTAATTAATGTTTCCATTACCTTGGTAATCCCATGTTAATGCTATGTGTGATGGGTGTGGGTACAGATGTAATATATGTAACAGGGTCAGCTTTAAACTCTGAGGAGCTGTAGGCAGAATGTTGTTTAGCAGCTTCGTGAATATGCATTTACATTATTTGTCTCATAGTTAGATACAGCACTGTCTGTGCAAGAGAAATAAGTGATAAATGTAGATAGCGCTGACCAGTGAGTGTTAATCTGAAGTAAGCGTGATCGAATGGAAGACCGAACATCTGGAGAGTCTTTCCCTCTAGATAAAGTCATGCTCACTCAGACATGCAAGCACTTCTGCAGCAGTAGACATGTGTGCTGCAACTCTATTGCTTAGAAACCATTTCATGCCAGCTCCCTCTCATCTGCATCGTCTTCATCTCAATTGTCATCTCTGCCATCTTGGCTAGAGCCTTCCTCCTCCTCCTCCTCCGCCTCCTCCTCTTCGTCCTCCTCTAGGGTATCACCTTCTGCTGTACAGACATTGTGGAAGACGCACCACGCTCCCGCCACCTATAGAGGCAAACAGAGTCGGAATCTCCAGTGCCCTCACAGTGATTGTTGCCAGCAGACATGCCAAAGAGGTATTTATTGAAGCTCATCACCTTGGCACAGATTCAAGATTGTAGATTTAATTGTTTATTTTCATATATACAGTATGGAAACATGTTTCCTGTACTATGAAATTCTTTCTTTGCTATCCACCACAAATGCCTGATGAACCATGATGAAGTGCTTAGACTAAAGAGTTCTTTAGTCTTGTAGTCCTGCATTTCAAACTTCTGTACCTGAGGGTAGAGGTGTAAACAGTCCGTGCTGGGGGTTTGGTGGGGTCTGTGAGGATGGAGGCAGCTCTCCTGTGGACTCTGCGGTGGTAGATGCTATACAAAGAGAGTAGTGAAGTCCTGGTGATCTTCTCATCAGTCTTCACCATTCTTTGCATGCGTTTGTGGTCCACAGCAGTAGTGCTGCCATACCACATGGTGATGCAGCTGGTAGAAGTTGCTGAGGATCTTGGTTGACATGCCAAACTTCCTTAGCCTCCTCAGAAAGTACAGCCGCTGTTGAGCTCTCTTGACCAGCTGTGTGGTGTCCTCTCCTTCCTCATGTCCATCATCTCCTTCGTCTTGTATTTGTTGAGCACGATGTTTTGTTGTAACATGCTTCAGTTTGTCCTCCAAAAAAGCAAGTAAATTATGCATTTTGTGACAGTTTACCAAGTCACCTGAGGGTGTGTTTAACTCACAGCTCTAAAAAATCTTTATTTATCTCATGCTGCCTGCTTATGTAGCCCCTCAGTTGAGCCCTTGCCTGACAAAGGGCAATATTAGCTCTGGGCACTGTAAAGTCTCCCGAACTAAAAGCCCTGTTTCTTCTGTTTGCCCAACTTCCTGCTAAGGGGCAACACTGACTGCTTGTGAGCACTCATCCTTTTGGTGGTGTGGAGGTTCAGAAAGCACACTGCGTTTATTTTAGCACAAACATCTGCATGAAAAGCTATGGCAGGATGTCTCTGTTTGGGGAATGTTACGCTCATTACCTGCTTATTGTGTAACATAATGGTGGATTTCGTCTTTCAACCGTATAAAAATGTTTCTTTACTCGCCTGTTAATAGGTGTGCATGTGGGAAACTCACTAAAATGAACTGAAGTGGAAAATATCTGCTTTCAGAAAAATACCAAACGTAACATGAAAACTATTCATCCCCTTTTGAAGGTTTTCCCCTTTTCTTGCTGTTCAAAACGGACTGATTGTCAATATCATTGGCTTTTATTAAATCTAGAATTTACCAAACAAAAGACTTTTTTTATGTCAAAGTGAAACTGTTTTTTTGTTTTTTTTTTCTCCAAAGTAATGTAAATTCATTAAAATAGAAAATAGAAAAAAATCGATTGCATAAGTATTCACCCCCTCAAGTCAGTATTTAGTACATGCACCTTTGGCTGTAATTACAGCATTAAGCCTGTGTGGATAGGTCTTAATCAGCCTTGCACATCTGGACACTGCAATTCGACTTCATTCGACTTTGCAAAACTGCTCAAACTCTGCTCTGGTTGGCCATGGATCATGAGTAGACAGCTCTTTTAATGTCTAGACACAGATTCTCAATTGCATTGAGGTCTGGGTTCTGCCTCAGCCACTCCAGAACATTCACCTTGTTGTCTTTAAACCATTTCTGTCTAGCTTTGGCTGCATACTTCAGGTATTTGTCTTGCTGGAAAATAAATCTTCTCTCAAGTTGCAGTTTACTTGTAGATTGCATCAGTTTGTCCTCCTGTATTTCCCCGTACTTTGCTGCATTCATTTTACACTCTACCTTTAAAAGCCTTCCAGGGCTGCTGCTAAGAAGCGTCTAAGTCCTCTATACACACACTCAGATGCTTTCCGAAACTGTACCTGTAAGATGACAGAGTCTTGGATTCTTGAGTCCAGATTTTGAGTTTTCACTTTGTTGATGCTGGAGTTCTTTACTTTCAGGTTATATAACTGTGCAGTTCATTCTTATATATAAAGTTCTGGGTGTTAGGAGAAGAAGGTCAGGAGGTTACAGTAATATATGCTGCAACTTTGCAGTGAACAAGTTTGCTGAGGTTCATACTTGTCAGTCTGAGCACTTATTGGCTCTTCTAGCTGATAAGAGACGTCTCTTGTTCTCTCCAATAGGGCATTAAATTGTCTTACGGTTGTAAACATCCAACCGGTTTGTTACATAAGACAGAGAAGGAATGTTTCATATGAATCTAAATCTTTGTCGGTTAACTTCTCAAATTGTCTTCTAGCAAATTTACAGCTGTAAGAAAGGGTCCTGCAATTTGGTGAGTTCTTGGTTCCAGAACATATCACGCAATAAACCGGTTTATGTGCTCCTTGGGATGCTACAGTAGAATAGATGCTTACAATAGTATTTTAAGGGGAATGTTGTGGAACAACATGTACATACATTTACCAAACAGACCATAATTTAATAAGTGTTTGGCTTTTTACCTGGAGCAGATGCTTTTTTATAGAAATCTGTGACGTGCTGACGTCATCACTAAAGTAAACAAAAACATTGAAAACCTTGTATTCAGAGCAGCCTGAAGCTTGAACGTCTGCGATCATTTTACATATGTTTACCAAATTATGTTAAACTTTGATCACATCTATTATGAACATCTGGAATTGCACAACAACACAACAGAAAATAAGGTAAACCATTATATGTATTCTTTAAGGCTTTCTGCTTGTTTATTTAGAATGGACGGTCAAATGACTTGGTGGACAAACTGTTCCCTGTAGCGCCACTGATTGCATGCCACTTCTCAATGCCAGCCATTTTCTCTCCATTTCCCTTTTATTCCCATTGTTTCTTATTTCCTCAGTTTGTTTTTGCTGCTCCATTTCCTTCACCATCTGTTCTCAGTCTTTCTCTCAGTGCCAGTATGCCAAGGCCCCCCAAAGTAGCACGTTCAACTACCTGACTCGAATTAAGGCACAACAGCAATATCCCTTTCTGTCTCTTGCTTAATGCCAGATACATTTCTCTTTCTTTTTGTCCTTGCACCCCCTCTCAAAACCCTTCCCCATCTCTGTGTCTCCAGCCAATGCCAAGGCTTGGAGTGGGCCAGGCTCCATTTCCAGAACAGCAACGTCCCTTGTTGGAGGCTGAAAGACAATCATCCCTTCAATAAATAAATAAATAGAAAAATAAATAGGTACATAAATAAATAAAATCGCACAGCATTAGCATCTTAACAGTAGTGAATATTATTATTTCTTACAAAGAAAATTGATTTCAAGTGTATTGCACATTTTACAATATTCTACATATATGTACATATATATATATATGTTTGGTGTCTAGCCTGATGGGAAAGAAAAGGTCAACATTGATCGAATAAGACTAAATAACCTTCTTGATGCCTTCTGGCAGACTCTAGTCGTGATTTAATACAAGCTTTTTTTCTCTCTCTTTTCCACTCTCCCACAAAGACAGGTAACAGGTGAAGGCAACATTTGTTGTGTGCACTGTCTTTTTCATCTCAGCCACTGAAGCTTGTAACTCCTTTAGAGAGTCATAGGCGTTTTGTTGGCTCCACTACTTGTTTCTTTCTTGCAGGGTCACTTAGTTTTTGAGGACGGCCTGCTCTAGACAGATTTAAGCCTGTAACAT
Organism: Stegastes partitus; assembly: GCF_000690725.1. NCBI lineage: Eukaryota > Metazoa > Chordata > Actinopteri > Pomacentridae > Stegastes > Stegastes partitus. Next base: position 100,035 of record NW_007578278.1, read on the forward strand.
AGTCCTGCTATTTCTTAAAGATGGATTCAACTCTACTCCAAAGGATATTCGGTGACTTGGAAATTTTCGTCTATCTATCCCCTGACTTGTCCTTTTAATAACCTTTTCACAGAGCTGCTTGGAGTGTTCTTTTGTCTTCATAGTGTAGTTATAGCCTGAAGTACCGATTCACTAGTGACTGTTCCTTCCAGATACAGGTGTCATTATATTACAATCACTTGAGACATATTCACTACACTAAGACGACCTCCATTTTACTTACTGTGTGACTTCTAGCACCAGTTGGCTGCACCTTTGTTGAATTAGTTGAGCATTTTTAGATGGACTCAAAAACGGCAGTGGGTTTGAGTGCGAGCCTGCATGGTTGTCTGTCTCCTAGTGTTAGCCCTGTGATGGAGCTTGTTCTCAGTCTACCTCACCTCTCACCCAGTGTCAATGATGGACAGGTAGTGTAGACGGTTTGCAGAGATTTTTCACTAAAAAAAAAAGTTGCAAATGAAAACAATGAGCTAAACTATGCTATAAAGCTCCAGAGTAGAAGGGAGCTGCAGGAAATTCACAGTGGGTTTGTCACTATGAGAGTGTTACATGCAGGAAGTCATGTATTCCATCATTTCTATAAAAATTTTAGTCACTTTAACAAAGTGACAGAAACATTATTGTTGCTTTGTTTGATGATATGTTTCTGTGGCTGTTTCACACTCCTGCTTTGGTACCAAGTTGTGGATTGGTGGGATGTTGGAGAGCGCTACAGCATGATGATGTGATGTGTGTGAACAAGTTAACAAATACATAAACGTTTAGTGTCTTGCCTATCCCAGATGTGCATTCCGCAAAACTTACTAATTAAATGATCCCAAAGAAAGGCTCGAGTACTACAGTGTATGTACAGCAAAATGACAATAGACTTGATTTGATTCTTTTTTGTTGATTTTTGATATCAGGACTGTTTTGATCTTTTGGGGAACACGATAAAATCGAAGCTAGAGTCACGAATTCTTGTGTAGGTTCATTCCATTATCATTTGTATTATCCCTGGGTCAAGGTTCTCAGTCGAAGCTTATTGTTATGGAGGGGATGGTACAGCCCCCGTCCGTTCAGCTCTCCCCACTGGGTTTTCTCCTGCTGAAGTCTGCAAACAAGCAGGGTTGTTAGGCTGATACGAGGGCACCTGTGTGTGCCTCCACACAGAAGTTACATAAACCAGCTCTAACCACCCTGACTCTCTCTCTCTCTCTCTCCTAGGATCCACATCAGCTGGTGTGTGTCAGGCCTTGTCCACACTAATGCGGATATTTTTCTTGACGGGCGTCTTCCCCCTCCCTTTTAAAAATTCTGACCAGCACACACGTCTCACTCATCCGTTCTCCACCAACAGCACTGACACTTTGCTTCCTCACACCTCATGTTTAAAATCATTTGCCCTTGTGTTATTTTTTTTAAATTAACAAAGCATCCTACTACGTCTCTCCATCTTTGTCACTCACTATGTGACACACAATGTACTTTCAACCTGTTCTAGTGACATTGTGGGTTCTGGAAGCAGCTGATTGATCTGCATACCCATATACTGGTAGGTGTTTTCATTTATTCTGGCTGATTACACCTCTGCTCAGGGTGACATAAGGCACAGCCAAGAGATCTTGTCGTGATCTAATGCAGGGCTCACTCTACAGGGGTTTTAAAATCCTAACAGGTTTTGAAATCAGGTTGCATCACACACATAAGGAGAAACTTCACAGATATTCTTCTCTCTAATCTGAGACATGCACACACTACAAGATTTGAAAGTGGTGAATCACACTCCTGCCAGAGGGAGCAAACAGGGAGTAGTGTGTCACCTTACGTGATCTTATGAGGAAGCAGAGGTAAACAAAAGACTGTGGTGCAACAAAATGCTGAAAAAATTTAAAGTAGAAGGCTAAAGGATGACAAAATAGGTGGTGAGATGTGGTCAATAGAGGTTTAACTGTTCTTCAGTCAGTTCTTGGGGTGAGATTTAACAGTTTAAATATTTGTATGCTGGCTAGAGGGCTAAAATGTTTAGCGCTGCTTAGCAACAGTGTCTCTGGGCATTGCCTATATTTATCTGAATCATCCGGATTTTAGGTCGTAAATATGAAACAGGCGAGAGAGGTTTAAGACTGGATCTGTAAACCCGTCACATTACCAAATAATCTGGGCTGAATGTAGCTTTAGACAGAGGTCCCAGACCAGCTTTCTCGTCCAGCTGTGGAGCGGGGTGAAATGGGGATAAATCTGCCTGAAAATCCCAGTCTGAGCTTTGCAGATGTCAGCCAAACCCAGTGTGTAAATGCCCACTTGGCCTTGCGAAAAGGTGCAATCAGGTAAATTAACTGAAAACACCTGTACGGGTGAACCATGGGCTTGTGCAGCCTTTGAATGCCAGTGTTTAAAGACCTTTTTTGTTTTTTTTTTATGACAAACATCTTGACATTTGATACCCCAAAAAAAAGCTCAGTTGTAATTAATAACATTTAATTTAATTTAACTGTGTTCCTGTTAAGGTCACTTGTAATTGTTATAATTAGAAAAGAGCCCACATTATTGCTAATAGTTCCATGTGTGCTTTTAATGCTACAACAAGACAAAAACAGCTGCCATCAAAAACTGTGTATTCTAACAATACGCCTTTTAAATATGGATGTTTGGAGAAAAAGTTGCTCTTCAAATAAAGGCCACACTGGAGATAGGAGGTTTCATGAGTGTGCAAACAAAATGAGCGACAAAGTGTCTTTGGCAGCGGCCCAGTCATCCAACAGGACAATAAGCTATGCTGTATTAACTTCCAGCTGAGCGTTTTTATTTCGGGAGTGTTTGTGTGTGTGTGTGTGTAGGTGTGTGTGTGGACGCCGCATCTGTGTAACTCCCAGTATCTCTGTCATTGTCTGGGCGTGTTTGTTGCTTCTTGTTGAGATGTTGAACGCTTTCTATAATCTCCTGAATGGTGTTTCTGTGAAAGTATAGCGTAACAGCCCCAAGGATCTGTTTAGTCGCAAGTGCACAAATGTCCATTCCCACACAGGCGGCCACACAAATGCGAGACACGTGTTCATATACACATGCAGGCATGACTGCAGAGTTCTGTATAAGCGACATATGGGGTTGTTATCTTCAACTGCAGCAAAACCATTGCAGAAAAGGTAATTGACGTTCATGTTTTATTGTTGAAGTAGCTCAGTGTGCATGTGTGTACATTTAAATATCATGACAACCTGAGTGTTAAGCACATTGTAAGACCAATTCCTATCTCTTGTGCAAATACATTGGGGCCCATTTTGTGTTGGGTTAATCCATTCCTTTAGCAACTATTGGGGCTCTAAAGAAGCTTCACACTTCATTTTTCTTTTAGTTGCTGGGATTAAGGTTGTGGTTCTGCCCTTTTGTGGCTGTAAAACGTAAGAAAAATTAAATTTAAAAAAAAAAAAAGAAAGAAAAAAGATCCTGTCCTCTGATTTTACATAGCACCTTCCCACAATGCTGTCTGGTTTTTAGTACTTTTTTTATTGTGACATCCGTTATCTTTCTTTTCATGTGCGATCTTTACTCCGTGCCACCTCCCTCCTAGTTGTCTTTGTCAGTCTTTTACTCTCTCATCTGCTTTCCTTTTCTAAAAAAACTCTATCCACTGACTCTTTTGTGATTTTTATGTTGATGTCTCACCACTATTCTCAGCTTTAACACCGTCTCAGTAGTTTCTTTCTGCTTTATTCCCTCTATTATCTATGTCCTCTCCTGTTATTTTCACAGTTTATCTTCTGTCCAATTTTAACCTACTTCGCCGCCAAATATTGTTTGTCGTTTTATTGGCCCGAGCCTATTGTCCTGGTTCCCTCGCAGCGACGGAGCTGTTTTTATAACACGGGGGACCAAAGGTGCGAGCGAGACATTGATTGTTCGGGTGGTGAGAGCAAAATATTATGGATTTTCACTTGTATTCATGGATGTGATTACGGCGGTGTGTTCGTGTTTTCATTAGGCGAGGACAGCAGTTCATCCATCACAGTACAACCTGGCAACACTTAGCGTCACCACAGCCACGGAGCTCCTGCACTTCAGCTATGGGACAGCTTGGCATAAGACGACAAAACAGTAGCTGCAATACAAGTAGCTGTTTTGTTAACATCACTAACACACATGAATAACAAGATGGACCGTTGTTCTTCCATTTGTCATTCAAGCAAAGTTAAATGGCACAGCTAGAACAGGGAAAATAAATAAATAAATAAAAAATTAGGCAACGTTCAGTTATGTAACAATGCAGGCTAATGGGCTTTCTGTAACAGCTCGTATTAAATTTTGATCAACACAGTGGGGGAACTTGCTAAAAACTATGTCAGAATCATGTTAGGGACCAATTTTTTATTTTATTTTTTTCATTGTTTTTTTTTTTTTATTCTTCTAAGTGAATTCACATGGGCAGATGCCAACTGTTGCATTTTTTTCCCATCAATGAAGATGTAACAGAACAAAGATTTAATTTCCAAACTGAATTACAGCCAATTCTTGTCACTTTCCACCATTAAGCCAATGAAGACTGGCAAAATTGGGTTATTCATCTCTCCAAGCTATGTTTATTTTATTTTTGTTCTCTTTACCTCGTATTCGTTTGACAGTGGGCTCTGCTGATGTGGTTTTCATGTAATGTTTCACGTTTCCCTTTGTCAAAGTTTGAGGAGAACCGGGGATCAAATGTGAGGTAGAGAGCAAGTAACATGAATAACATGAATATGAAAAAAAGCACCTTTTCAAACCACAAGGACTTTATGGCATTCAGACTTTTTTATTTGCTTTCCTTCCCTTTAAATGCTGCAGTGTAAAAAGCAGCTAAGCGTTAAGTGTGTCTCCCAAGGATTTCTGGCTTTTTATTTTTTCTGACTCTCTACTGTGGTGCCTTCTGCCACTCTTTTTTTGCTCCTATTCATTTAACATTTTTATGGCCTTAAACAGAAACGCATATTTTCAAACTCTATGCATTTCAAACTGTCGGTGTTCGACGCAGCACCACTACATTAAACCGTAATGATCAGTGTAACAGATATGCGCATTAAAAGGGTGGGAGAAAGAAACTGTCTACACTGATACCAGTTTTAGTGAGGAGGTGGTGAGGATTTGATCGATGTGTGAAAGAAGGAAATATGAAAGCACAATGACAAATATGCATATAGACATATCCATACAAAACCAGATAAAATGATGCTCGTATCTGTTTTTAGTAAAGGCAGGTGGGTCTGTGGATGATGTAAAGTTAGTGTCACTATCTGACTTCAGATCCATCAAAAACATAAACTATCTGCCTTATGTTGAGCATCTGGGACCTGGAAACCAATGTCCCAGATCCTGTTACCCCAACCAGCTGCCTCTTGCTTCACAGTATATACTGTAGCCAAGATATGCTCAAAGCTATAAATAGGTCATGTTTGAATTAAAGATGCAAGTAAATGTGAATTCACAGTGACAACTGACAATGGAAAATGAATCTTGTAGCAGTGTGGACCAACTCACAGCGTGAGACGCTGCTCTGAAGACACCAAAGCAGATTTAAACTGAATTAATCAATATTTCTTTGTGTTTACATTGAATCAAACTACTGTGTTTAAAGTGGAAGTGGTTACTCATTTTGACAAAGCCCACAGAGACGTATCGCCCAGCTCTGCTGCTGCTACTACTGCTCTACTTAGTTGTTCCAACTTATTGTTTTGGATTTTGCTACAACTACTGTCTGGTTCAGAGTCGGCAAACTCAACAGCAGACCAAGAAATTCTGATAAAACAGCCTTACCTGCAAAGGAAACATAGACGGTAGTAGTTTATTAAAAAACTACATCTAATAATGTTGCTTTGTAGGCAGTAGTTTGGTACTACATAGGTGATTAAGAAAGAGAGCGAGAACAAAAGAAAGAAGATGGTGATATATTTATTCTGATTTGAAAGCTTTACAAGGGAGTGAAACTTGCTGAATTCCCTTCATCCACCATGAAGAATTTTGTTGTTTGACCCCACATCTCTCAGTCTTCGTTCACATGTTTTCTTTTGTAATTTTGTAGCTGCCAAAGCCCAGACAGAAACAAACCTGATATCATTTGGTTTCTCTGCTTTTATAAAGCTCCTCCCGAGCGACAGAAGACAATTTTTTTGATACAGGCAGAGCAGCATCCCTCATGACTAGTAAACTGAAACAGATCAGCAGATTGTCCCTTTGATGCACTTTTACCTTTGGGTCTTTAGGGGAAAAAAATACTGAAATGCAGGTAATAAAATAAACCAAAACTAAACGTTTATGTAAAGATAAAATCATAAAATAAGAATAAGTAAAATGTATGATGTTAAATGCCAGACTTTGCAGATTATCTTGTTGTCGATACTTTTTTTTTTTTTTTTAATCTGAGCTGTTCACGGGCTGTTTTGTTTTGCTGGGAACCCATTTTTCTTTTGGTGAACATAATGAAATCAAAGACAGATATTCTCCCACATTCAAGCAATCTCAAAGCCACAAACTTCTGTAGAATCTGAAACCCAGCATTTCTCTGCAAGCCTGCGTATTTGTGTATCACTATGGGGGATGCCTACATGTCTATGTGCTCTTGCACGCAAGATTTACACCGGCAGTGTGATAAACATCTTAATCCCTTATAATTACATTGGATCACACACACACACACACACACACACACACACACACACGCATCCCGCCTCTCAGGTGGGATCCTCATACACTTCCTGGTAATTACCTCGTCTATCAAACAAACGAGCTCAGAAAGAAGGAACAAGGCAAAGATGAGGGAGAAAGAGAGAGAAGTGGGGGAGGACTTGTGGAGAGAGAGAGACGGAGAGAGGGAGACCATGGGGGAGTCCAGTGAGGTTGGATATGAGGGGAGGGGGAAGCTAACAGCAGCACCAGGAGAGAGTTTTAAATGAAGCAAGTAGGAGGAGAGGAGCAGGAGGAAGCAGGTGCAAACTGTCAGTTCTTCTCTGCTCGGTTCGAGCTCTGATTTCTACTTTGTTTCCAACTGTTCCTGCCTCCATCGCTGTTTCTAATACTCCGTCTTTCACTCCTCCATCCCGCTGTCAGTGTTCCTTTGGCTTGCTCTGCACCTGCGGTTGTCAAACATAATTCTACACCTCGCCTCTTCCACAACCACATCATCTGAATAGCTATCATTACAACCAACACCCCAAACGGTCCTCACTCTCCCTCTCCTCCGTTGTCTTCCAAACAACCCTTCTGCCTCCTTCCTCCCTCCTCCTCCTCCTCCTCTTCATCCAGACTCACTCTTAGTTTCCTGGCTCGTACATCTACTTGCTCATTTTATCAGTCAATCTTACCTCCCTGCCCTCACTCCCTTCCATCGTCTTCTCTTCTATATTTTACTCCACTGTATCTCAGAGAGAACAGAAACATGTAATTCTGCCAGGGAAAACTAGATCTGGATCACATGTCGCCTTTCTTCTTCACCATCTCGCTCGTATTTATTGAGGTCCAGGTAATTAATCTGCAGAATCCTCTGCAATGAAGATGTCTCCAAAGACATCACATGCACAGAACAAAGAGGGTTGCTGAACAGTGCTTCTCTTTATTGTAATGTGTAATAGGAAAGAGGGAGATTGAGTGAGTGTGCCACCTGGGAATTAGATGTATAAATGAAATGAGCTGCAAATTATTTTTGAATCTCTAATTATTTTATTCCTTTATTGAAATGTTTTGAGAATAATAAGCTGACTAGTTTTTTGTCACAGTCCTCTGATAGTGGTTAATATTTTGTCAGTTTTTGTTAACTGAATACAACTTTTCCTTTCATTATTTCCTGTTATTCATGTTGTTTAAAGCTACATTGATTGATTTTTGCCCATGTGGTGGCAGAACAACTCCACAACAAGCTGACAAACCTGACACATTATTGCCATATAAAAGGTAAAAGGACTGCATTTATAGAGTGCTTTTATCCAAAGTGCTTTACAATTTGCCTCTCCTTCACACACACACACACACACACACACACACACACCGACAGCAGCGATGCAAGGCACTATCTTGTTGTCTTGCTCCAAATCAGTCTGACATGTGGACAAGAGGATCTGGGGATTCAAACCACCCACCCTGTGATTAGCGTACGATCCGCTCTATCTCTTGAGCTGCAGCCACCCCCCTATTAAGTTGTTATCGGTTTGTTAGCAATTAAATGTCAATTTGTACATCCAGCAGACATAGGGAAAGATTAACATTCAGTTGGAGATCATTTCTAGAAACCTGACAAATAAAATTCTACTTTTTGCTCACCTTTTAGCTCCGTCTCCGTCAGACTCTGTGGAAAACAGTTGGCGCAACAGCATGCTACATGTTTAACTTCTTCACCAGGTTTCCCTACTGTCTTTGCCTGTCTGCATGTAAATGTGGCATAAAACCAGAACAAAGAGCTAACGGATGATCAGTTGGAAAATGGTCACTGTGAGCAACATTAAAAGTAGTCATAGACTAAGAGTGTACAGCCAGCTCTGTGAGGTTGGTGCTTCGACACGTTTTTGAGTAAAATACTAATGTCAACGTGCTCACATGGTGATGTTCAGCAGCTTTTGAAATCCTTAGCATAAATATACCAAATATATCCCCCAGTGACCATGACCACGTCAGAGCAAATCTGTGCTAGTCCACCCAGTATACGCTGTGGTATTTTACTGGAGTCATAGAAACATTAACCTCCTGGTGGGACTGGAGAAAAAGCCTACAGACCTATTCCTCTGGGGAACATGAATGAATAAAGGAACAAAATGTCATGGCAACATACCCAACCAGTCGATATTGCCACCCCAAGGGATACATTGCTATCTCGTAGCATAGCTAAAGAAATGATACAGATAAGGACCACTTACCGTAATAGTAAAACCCCAGTTACATTAAAACACGTAAAATCAGATTTTGCAGCAAACTGGAAGTCTATAGGCTACCCTGTTTTGTTATTGTAAATTGCAACATGATTGATACATGTACTTCTTGTGGAACTAAAGTAATCTTGTTGATTATGCATTTTGCTAGAAAATACCTTATTGGGTTTGTTGGCTCATTATGGTTACAAACTACACCAGGTCAGTCCTGTCTCCCCAAAATGTTGTTCCTATACAACTGATCGCCATTCTGTATTTTCGGATGAATTACGTTTGGTAGTGTGGTATCCCAACTACCTATTCTCATAGCTTAATCGTAGCTACTGGACTGGAGTGTCTTTGAGACGTTTTACCTCTCATCCAAGAGGCTTTATCAGTTCTGACTGACGAGTTGGGAGTTCCAGATACTTATATTCTTTTATTCTTTACAAAGTAACTCAAGTGTTAATGGGTCCTAAAGAATATATGTATCTGGAACTCCCAGCTAGTCAGTTAGAACTGATGAAGTCTCTTGGATGAGAGGTAAAACGTCTTCAATGAACTCAAGCAAGTCCAGTTGCTACGATTAATCTACCAGAATAACCACGACCTGGATGACTGAGAATCTTCACAGACACATATCACAACTACATTCCAAATCCACTCACGTTTATTGTATCACTTCAGCCCACCAATTATATATTAGATGGGGCAGTACTTGACACCCTGGTAACCCAGAAAGTGTGTAGCGTCCTATTTCAACCCAAACCATGGCAGTTTTCAAAACTTAACCAAACCAGTGAAAGCTGAATTCAAGTCAAAGAATAATCTGCCCACACCAGACCCAAACCCCAGTCTTCTGGGAGAAAGTCATGTTTACAGAGCTATTCTTCCGCCTCCTGACTCGGACTTTGTAGCACTTTCAACCTGAAACCATTTCTTACGATGTCACAATGCTACCTGTCGGAGAGAAAACAGGTTCCTTTTAAAATGTAAGAGTGCCGCTTGTATAGGAGCATCTTTTTTCTTTTTTTGTGATACTGAGTTGGCCACACAGCAAAAGAAGAGGAAACTGAGCTACGCCTCTTACATGAGCTGATACAGCACCTGTCACTGTGAGCAGAAAGGAGCGAGCGTTACCTGGAGTAACACTGGACAGATGTCAGTTGTGCGAACCAGCTTTGGAAAAGAGCCCAGCGACTGGAGCCTTATGCATGTCAAAACAGTCTGGGAACAGTGACAAAGTCAGCACATAAAGCCTATGTGATTTGTTGGCACTCAAACTGTAGAGTAAAACATTTTATGACAATGTGCCAGGTTTATACATGATGTGTATAAATCTGAAAATACTGTTATTAACACTGGAGCTGATATTTATTCAGAAAATGTCTAGAAATGGAAATACAGATCAGACCTCCGTGCATGAATGACTATACGTTATATGATAGTGCTTGTTTTTTGTAAATGCAGACATGTGAGGTCATATATCTCATGCTGTTTATATGTACATCTGTGTCAGCTTTTTACGATAGGAACTACTTTACAAGGTGCCAACAGCAGTGCAGTTTCCTGCTGGTAGGAGTGAAAATGAAAACAGCCATGTTGAAGTGCACTAATGGATAACAAAGAAGATCATTCTACACATGAAGAATTAATTAAATGAGTGGAATGACTTGTACCTTTGCCAGCAACCATTTGGAGTAAGTAGGTAGCTAATTGACCATGAAACTTAGATCTAAATCTTTGTGTTTTGTTCTTTTTGCTTAGTTAAATAGAAAAGTTCCAGCTAAAGGAAGGGAGATGGAGGGTGAAGGTAAAGGATCGCACTTTATTTTCTGCATTTTAGGTAATGAAGTAGTACCTAATGTGTTAGTGGGAAGGAATAAATGAGTCTAGGCCTGAAGCCACAGCTAATATACAGTATATTCAATGCTCACATTAAAAAAAACACTGTCAAACATCGAATCCGCTCTCCTCCCTCTGATTCCCGCACAGCGATAAAGCTTAAATTCTAGTTTTTATCTCTCACTAACAAAGGACAAACATCAGCTCGCTGATTCAACTGCCTTTGATTATAGGACTCTGCCCTCAGCTTTCAGTAATTATATATTAAACAACAGAACTAAAGATGGGAGAAGAAGAAAAAAAACACAACAAAGAAAAATGGGAGGATAAAATGGAGCTCTTCATCTTATTCCTCGCTTTTATTATTTTACTTAGACCAAAGGTTTCAAAAGAGACAAGAAAACATGTCACGGCCTCCTGCTCTAATGACAAATAAGTTTGAGGAAAACAAGTTATGCAAATGCAGTATGTTTATGGCTGCTAAATACGCTATTATTTCTCTATTTTAATCCAGCAACAACAAAAATTCCACGTCTTCAGGTACTCACATCATGTCTTGGGCAATTTGTGATGCCCATAAACAGTGTTACTGATTCTGTCTTTTGGGAAATAAAATAAAAATAAAAACACCAGTTACTAAATTCTGAGCAAACATAACAGCTCCATTATTTTATTTTCTTTCTTTTTTTTTCTTTTTGCCGCTTCATCCATGTTTTCTTTTTTTATATATATTTAGAAATGTCTGTTTTACCTTCAGTGGAAACTCTGATGTATGCAGTCATATGGGACGCATGCAGAGAGTTTTAAAGAATATTTCTTCTGGGCTCCTCAGCAACTGAGAGATTTTACATTTAAATACAAAAATGATAGAAAGCAGCACTTGCCCTGACTTTAGTATATTGCCTCTGATATGAAGCAAAGTGATATAGGGTATAAGAGCATTTGGTCTACTCAGTCTTGATATTAAAATTGTCTCCTTGGGCAGGAAATATGTGAGCAAAGCTAGTGGACTGTAAGTGCTCTGAAGCCTTGCAGTGGCTCTTAGCTTTCAGAATCATTCTCTTTCATATGGTATCTTCCTCTGCGTATCGTTTCGTCTATATCCTCGTCTTACCAGCGCTCCGTCTGCCTTTTTTCTCTGTCTGTAATAATCTGGCTGTCCTCATATTTCTCTTACGAACTTGCTCCCTTCCTTCCTTATATGAATATTTTCCCTACCACTGCCTGTGAGGCTGTGTTTAGACTGACGTGAGCACTGAGTGGAAAAAAAACACACACGCACAAAAAACACTGTGCCCTCATTTTTGTTGACACCTGATACAGTGTGGGTGTGAATACTAGTGAAAAATGTACGGCCTTCCAGCCAAAAGGTTAAACTTAGCCCGGCTTCTTGCTACGACGCAATGCAACATCATCTGTCGACACACAATGTTGGCACATGGCACGCAGTGTGTGTTTCTGTGTGTGTGTAAGTGTAGATTTCAGCCTTGGATTTACACTCATGTTGGATGAATCCAGACCTCAAAATTTATACCCAATGCCAACATCCAGTTCTGGCGTGGTAGAAATGCTTCTTGTATTTCTCAGAGTTGGTCTCTGAAGAATTAAAGGCTTTAATTCGACTCTTCGTTCCAACAACATATACAACATGAGCATTAATACATTTATCCACCCAGAAAACACCGATCCCAGCACTGCAGGGAATGGGAAGCAACAATATTGACTTGTAAGGCACAAACAAGAGCCAGCCACTGTTAGAAATGTGCTCTGTAGAGGCCATAAGGATGAACTGCCACATGTCCACTGCCCCAGAGCCACACTGAATGGGATATAGCATCTAGTGGACACCTGCTATGTGTCGGTCGAGGCACCAGCTGCCGTGTCGCTGTTCCCCTGAAGATACATCGACCAATCGTAGGAATGTGTTTCTGCAGCTCCAAACTCAGCTCAGTTCTAATTATTGTTCTGAAGTGATGCTACACCAAAGCCCACCTTGCACAGCGTGGCTAAAGTCAAAACGCAACATTTCACTGTCCTTAAAGTCTCTACATCTCTTCTTTCCTGCTGCTTGTTTTATTTCACCATGCAGTTATGAAGCAAAAATGTAAATAATCAATAAAAAGCATAATAGTCCATTGTACCATTATGATCATTCTTTTGATTTTGAAAAAAAAAAAAAAAGGCTTGCTAACAAGATCTATAATGTTCCTTCAACTCATCAGTCCTCATCTGCTATGTTCTACTACATATTCAAGCATAATTTACTCTGTACTAGACTAAATATCCCTTATAAACTTAAGCTTATTCCAGATTTGAGAGTGTCATTATTTTGCAGATCAATCGGGTTAAACTCTGTGACTTGAAAGAAGTTAAAGTGTCTCACCCTATTCCACATAAAATGAAATGGAAAGCAACAAATTTTGGTGTGACAGCAGCAGGAGAGTTGAACTGATGTGATCAGCCGGCATTTGATCATTTAACTTGAAAGAACCGCAAGAGAAAAACAGTATAATTATGAACAATAGCGTCACAGCATGAAGCATGTTGCAGACAAATGATAACGGGCCAAGTGCACATACCAGCTAACAGAGAGTTGTTTGAAGCTGACCGACTAGTTTTTTTGGCATGTCAACAAGTTTTTTACTTCTTCTGGCAACAGCAACAGCCAGTGTGACCCAAAATAAGAAGGCTCCAGAATTAACGTCCCCACTAATCTTAGCTGACAACGAAGTGAGGAAAAACACGATTTGATCGATCACCTAACTGTGAAATCGGCAAAGAGAACTTGTGACTGCACACAGAGTTGCACACATATGCAGTCTGCCAGTATACTGACTGTGCAGCCTTGTATGTGGCTTCGTCATAGCAACTGCATTAAACAGACTCCAAGCATACTCCTGCAAAGTGAAAGCATGTACATCTAGCAGAATCACCAGCACTTTAAACCCTATAAAGCAGCATAATCAAGCTGATATGGCAGCAAGCTGCTTTTAAATGCTATGATCAGGTTAACATGGCAGAAAATGCAGTCTGCAGAGGCAGCATCAAGTAACGGCAAAAACTTTAAGTTTAATGGGGTGTGCAGCCACGCAGCAAAATTATGAGCTGAGCACGGGCAGCTTAAGTACACTTCCATGATTAATAGATCGTGTTGGATGTGTGTTGCAGTATGTATGTTTTAGCAGCCTGATCTTGACCATGGATTTGCCATAGCTGTGTTTACCCACTTGAGCTGCCATGCATGCATATTCGTACTAGGATTTTAAAAAACATTGACTGAAGCTGAGTTGTAAAGATGTTGTAAAATTTTCCGTCATAAATGAATGTATGGTGTTTTGCTATCTGACAAGATTCAAGGATATATTACTAAAACACGGCTTCCTGGATCGCCCCCACTGTGCAGCCCCCTCAAACATTTCTCTTTTCCTTCCCACAGTCTTGTTTTCTGTCTGAGCATGCCCTGACTCTGTACTTACTGGCAGTGACACAGAAAAGCAAATGCATATAAAAAAAAAGAAAGAAAATTAGTACAAGTTGAGTTTTGTTTTTTGTTTTTTTCCACTTAAACACACAGATACATCCACACAGCATCTCACACAGCTAGATTTTATTTATTTATTTTTTTGTACAAAGTTGTTGGTTCTGACCTGTCATAGCAGGAGTGTTTCAAATAGATGTTTCCTGTCTGCAGCACTGTGGCCTTAAAGCACACACACGTCACACAACCAGACACACTCTCTTACTCCGGCTTTCACAGCCAGACAGTTTTTGACACATAAAGGAAACTTTCCCCTGTAGCCTTTCTTTTTTTTTTTTTTCTGTCCAAGCTTAAGACATATGCTAATTCAAAATACATTTTTAATTATTTTTTCTTTAAACTTGTTTCCTCATGAATGTTTTATGCATTTGTTCTCGTGGCATGTTTTATTTCTGAGCGCCGCATTATTTGTGGGCATAGACAGAGTGGGAGGCTCACATCTCCACGATGACAAAGAACCCAGGTTCACTGCTTTGATGTCAAAACGGAAGTTTGAGGTGCGCGGGAGCTGTCCAAGATCTGTTGCAACTGCTGTGTTCTATGAGAATATATAAAGAATTGTAAGGTTTCTTTTCATGAATGGAAGGATTACTTTGTCTTTGGATTCCTGTTATCTCTGAAACATTTATAGACTCGATTCACAAAAACATCAAAGTTAAAGTCAGTATCTCCCGCGCTGACGAGTGATAAATGTACAATAATAACATGCACGGCATTAAAGGTTTCACACGCTTGTGGCGATCAACAGATATTCATGTCCCCAGAGGTTTCCAGGTAGATGTGGAAATCTGTGTTGTACTCGCATGAAACGTCAGATCTGCTTACGTTTAGTTTTTGTGACATTAGGCGCTCAAATCTACATATGCCAGTAACTCTTCTGGTTACTGCTGAACATACATAAATCCTCTGTTTTTCCCTTCACAAAAGTACTGCTTTCTGATGCTGCGATCTTGATTCAGGGCAGTCAAAGACTGGGCTCTGGAAAATGTTAAAACTGACATATTTTTGTGCAAGTTCACCAAACAAGGTGAAAGTTTTTGCCAGTGAAGTGACATTTCCCCGAGGAGCAGTCAAGATTTCCTCCTCACTGCTACCTACATGACTCCCACAGTGGCAAGAGAAATGTGCTGGGAATGAATCAGCAGCAGTTTGGTGTGAGGATCGACTGCTTTTTTTTTGTTTTTGCTGCCACCTGATCAGACCAGGTCAACAAGACACGTACACAGGTGAAGTGCGTTGGCATAGCACGTGCCAGATTAACTACAAATTAATGACGATTAAATGCATTGATGATTAAATCTCATGCAAACTGAAACTTCTGGTTCTGCAGACTGGTTGGTGATGGTTTGGCACTCTTGCCAGTTTATGCAGTGCAGATTATCAAAACACTTCACAGCAGGGAGTCACTGGACACACTCACATGAAAAGTACTGAGGCAATCATAAGTTCCCTTTCCTCTCGACATTGCTGGATGTCCTCAGGACTGACAGATCTTACAAATTCTCTCTGTGTCCCAGCACATCTAACAGCACAAGATACTGAACTGCAGCAGCTGCGAGCCTCATCTGCCAAACGCCACCTGAAGCATTTAATTTTAAGTGCAACACAGGACTGTGGCAGCAATTAACAATATGACACGGAGGGGCAGAATCAGTTCACAGAGACAATGGCTGTGTTGGATGAATGTAATTGCAGTGGGTAAGAAAGCAACTAGAACTGTTAGTGAAAAAATACACAATTATCTTTGGCTAGTAAACAAGCTAATTATGGTAATTGTCTGTTTATGGTACAATGATTACCAGTAAATGTGACCGTTACTTTAACCGCGTCTAGTTGTTGCTGTTGCTTACAGTGGGATCATAAGTGCAGCTTAAAATGATTTGTCCAGTGAATTTTAGCTCAATTTCATATTCGGCTGCTGGATATTTGCGCTTATGGCTCTGCAACTGGACTCCATGAGCATTACCAAGCTGTCAGTTTATCATGTTTTTTTTTAAAGAGGAGGAGAGGAGCTGACGTGTTTACTAGCCATCCTGGAAAACACCACAAATGTACCCCATTTCCTTTGTACCTTTTATTTGGTCCACCAGAGCCGGGTTTGCATAATTAATTTTAAGAATGCTGCAGGTGGCAACAATAGAGGGAAAAAAACACACAAATGCAGTAACTGTAAAAAACACTGATGTGGATTTAGAGTTGGAAAGGTAATAATTGCATTTATTTGAGGACTGTGCACAAGTTCATGTTTTAATTACTTGTACTTTACTTAATATTTCTATTTTCTGCTACTTCATATTTCTACTTCACTACAGTTCAGAGGCAAATATTGTACTTCTTTCTCCACTGCATTCATTTGATAATTCAAATTTAGTTAAACAATACAGCATATAGTCAACAAAGAAGATATTATGATGTCAAATTTTCCCAAGGGGAAATTCACAAGCTGCCTAACAGATGAAGTTTATGCAGTCGTTAAATCAGCTTCACTAGATTCAACATGAAAGCAATGAACACACTATTTCATCAATAATTAATAAATGTATTAATAATCAAATACACACATTAATCTGAAATATGCCATTCTGCACAAGGAGTGTGTGTATTATGTGTATTGTGATGTTAATACTTCTTCTAATACTGCTTTTACTGAAGTAAACATTTAAATGCGTGACTTCTATTTGTAGTACTATTTCTATGGTATTGGTACTTCTTCCACCTCTGTGTAAAATGTACAGAAACAAACATAAAGATGGAAAAAATCTGATGCTGAGGAATCAGAGAATTGGCAAACATCAAATGGCAACACGGCAGCAGCTCCGTCAATCAGCCAGTAGCAACTCCCAAAAGAAAATCTAGAGGAACGTTATGGCCGCTTTGATCTCAGTTGGAATAGATGTGTGATAGACAGGTGGTGCTTGAGTTTGAATTAGTAGTATTGGAGAATGATTAACTAATTATAACACCATCTTGACATCAATGTGTAGAGCCATTGTAATGCAAGATACAGCTTATGCTATGCAGAGATAGGCTCTTTCCAGTGAAAACAGGGTGGTTCTGCTGTGTCCTCATCACTCTTCAGTCATTTACAAAGTCAGATTTCCAAAGTTACTGCGACTTAAATCAGAATTTAATCCACAGCAGCCAAACTTTTTTTTGTTGTTGCAGAAATCAAAAACTAGAACTGAGAGTCACTCATGAAGAGCCTCTTTGTAAGCCAATTAAGTTGCCTTAAAATATACCGTGTGTAATTCTGATTAAAAAACAATCTGACAGAAACAGAGACAGGGAGACAAACACATGAAGATATTCAACCTAATGAGAAAAACTAGAAGCAGCTGTCTTTTTTAAAAAAAAACTGATATTCTCCACTTGATAAAGCACTTAAGGCAGTCATCTCTAATTACTGAAACAACATGGCAGGTAGTTAAAATCCCCAAATAGTTCAAGGTATTGTTGCCTTTGGTTATTGACTTGCATGATTCAAATTTCATTGTGAATTTCAAGTGCAGGACTGTCGCAGCCTGGTGTGCAGTGTGGCCGCCACTCTGGAGGTGGTGAGGCTTTTTGCTGACAGGGCGACGATGACGTCAAGGTGCCATTTTAAATTTATGATTACAGGTCTGTTTCTCTGCCTTTTCGTGGTTACCTGCCGACAATCGGCGAGCCACAGAGAGAGGACCGGTGAGGAGATGTGTGAGAGATAGAGCGAACAAGACAGAGCACAACACCAGCACCTGTTTCAATATAACCCCCAAAAACTCTTCATCTAACACTCAGACGGACAAACAGACGCCTGCTTTTCCATTTTTCTCTCAAACACGCACACACAAACACACGCCTTCAGATGGACGTAGCAAAAAAAAAAAAAAAAATGACATCCATTATTTTGTGGTCACCATTTTGCTATGGCGCCCCAGGCAATAAGAAACAGGGAGCAACTCAGTTTCGGAAGATGAAGCGTGACAGGAGACACCAACCCACAAACACCTTCTGCACGCAGAGCACCACGCAGTCACCTTTAATCTTCTCTTTGCTGCTTGTGTGTGTGTGTGTGTGTGTGTGTTTATGTTTTGTTCAGACCACACCCTCTAACAGTCACACAAAGTTCCACTGCTCTCCAACGTACACTAAAATGTACATGCTGCACTTGTTGCCCATTTAGAACCATTATTGCTTGCTGAGGCTATATCAAGCATCCACATTTCTTCGGGGGCCTGCGGACCCGACATTTAGATGACACCACAGCTTTAGCTCCGTGAGTTAGTGCCCCTCTTGCCTCTCAGGTCTTGTAGCAGCAGTTATCTCCTCACTACCTGCTGCATCTGTACATCTAACACCTGCAGAAGATTACTTTCAAGCTGACCCTCAGGACCAGGATAAAGGCAGTTATAATAGCGGTGACACCTCTATCGGGCATTACCACTATCGTGACATTGAGCGTGTTAAAGCTGTGTCTTTGTTCTTACTTGTCTATGAATGTGTGTTTGCAGTTTTGCCCTTTAAAGGTAGTACGATAGGTATGAATAAACAGTTTCTTGTTATAAATGCCCAGTATTTAGTCTGAATTAGGAGTGCACATAGGGTTTACAACCTTCCTGGGAATGCAGGCTTGAAAGGTTAAACAAATGTGTTATAACAATAATAGCATGAGCTTCTAGGTCAGTCCACGGCTAGAGAAGCTCCCGATGGAGATGTTTTATTTTTAAATTATATCTGAATGTGTAAGGTTAGGATATACTGTAGGATGTACACATAAAGAAGCCCACAGCAAAGATACCTTACAGTCTGTTTACACTGCCAAAATTATCCATCAATTCATCCATTAGCTATACCCAATCTATCCTGTAGAGCAGGGGTATTCAAGTAAAAGTGACTGAGGTCCAGTTAAGGTCTGAGTCGAAGTCCAGTTTGTGTCTTATACGAAGGGTATGGCCACATTTTCATGGTTTCAACAATACCTATTGTCAGTTTTCAGTGCAGGATATGTTTAATTGAGTGCACAGTTAGCTCTTTTGCCATATATATAAGTAGTCCCAGGCAAATAAAAAACTGAGTCCTTTATTTCAGATTAGAGAAAACAAGAACCTCAGAATAAAATACATTTAAGAAGTGCAAACAGAGCCGAACAACCCTTTTATGTCTTAAATTAAAGAGGTCCCAGCCTAAAGAACTGAAGGTCTCTACTTCAAGTAAAAAAGTCAACATCCTCAGAAAACAATATATAAAAGGTTTGGTTTGCACGCTGCTGGACTCTAAATGTATGCGTGATGAGTCGGTAGATCTGTCATACTGGGCTTGCAGCTCGGTTATTTTGCGTGCCCTCAGCTCAGACTTCAGGGGACAACTTTGCTCAAAAGAGCTGAGCTTTGTTTCGTAGTGGCGCTTCACGTTGCTACTTTTAATTAATGCCACATTTTCAGAGCATATGAGGCACATTGGTTGTGAACTGCCTGAGGGAAGAATGAACACACATTTCTCTGTCCATCTTCAAAGCCATGCTGTCATCACTGTCTCTTCCTCTCTGCTCTGCTGTATAGACAGCGCAGAGTGGCAGAGGCAGCGAGCTGTGGTTGTGCGCTAGCCGTGCAGGGTAACCAAATGATTTGATTGGCTTGACTGAGTGGCGCTATTGCCATATTAACTGGAGTAGCAGCACCCGCTGTCTATAGCTGTGACCGTCAGAAAAAATGCTCCATGAAAATCTATTCTCGTGAATTTATCAGAGATTGGTCACGGTCTGGACAGAACCATCACTGGGTCTGGATCCGGACCGAGGTCCACCATTTGGTGATGCCTGCTGTAGAGGGTCACTGGGGAAATTTATCCCAGCAGACATTGTGTG
This sequence comes from Stegastes partitus, assembly GCF_000690725.1. Taxonomy (NCBI): domain Eukaryota; kingdom Metazoa; phylum Chordata; class Actinopteri; family Pomacentridae; genus Stegastes; species Stegastes partitus. The sequence goes on from NW_007578278.1 coordinate 120,139, forward strand.
AGAGGAGGAGTACAACCTGGACAGGTGATTGCAAAAATTTAATTAACCGCATAGTGTCATGACCCCCCAGCCTCAGCCCCCCAGCCTGAGTATCCCCGTTTTGTTGATCAAGCTTACTGTTTGGTTTTGTTTAGTTTTTATAATAGGATTACTTGGGTTTACCCCACTGTCCTTACTTTAGAGTTTTCTTAGGTTTTCCTAGTTTTGCCCCATATGTAATTCAATTACATATGGGTCACTTAATAATAACTTAATTATGTGTAACTTTGCATAGATGCAGTACTGTTTGTAGGGCATCAGAGCACACACCACTTTTACCTTTCACATGTATCTTGGACCAATTTACATCGAAGGTTAATTAAAACTATCTTTCATTGTAAATGCAATATAAGGGTTTAGGCATCATTATTGATTGCATCATAGAAAGTCTAGCCACTGCTCTGTAGTAAAAATCCATGTATCAAACCTTTACATCCGTTTATCAATCCATTTTTTTCCTTTTATCTGTGGTTGGGCCACAGTGGCAGCAAGTGAAGCAGGTCAATCCAGATGTCCCTCTCCCCAGTAATGCTTTCTAGCTTCTCTTGGGGGTTTTCATGGCATTTAAAGGCCAGATAAGATATGTAGTTCCTCCAGTGAGTTCTGGATCTACCTGGAGTCTCCTCCCAGTTGGGCATGCCCAGAAACCCTCCATCGGAACTTGCCTAGGAGGCATCCTAATCAGAACAACCTCCTTTAGATGCAAAGGAACAACATATCTACTCTAAGCTCCATCTAGTTGTCTGAGCTCCTCACCCTATCTTTAGGACTGAGCCTAGCCACCCTACAAAGAAAACTCATTTTGTTCACCTGTATCAGCGACCTCATTCTTTAAGGCACCGCTCAGAGTTCATTGACATTGTTGAGGTTTGGAGTGTAGATCAAAACCATGATGGTCTGTTACAATGCCTGCATTACTGCTGACGCTGCACCAAACCAGCTGTCTGTCTCAGGCTCCATTTTCCCATCACTTGTGATCAAGACCTTGAGATACTCTTTTGCTTGGCGGAACAACTGACCCTCCCAACCCAGAGGGAGCAATCTACTGGTTTAAGGCAGAGGAACTTGACTTCAGACCTGAAGGTGCTGACTCTCATTCTGGCTGCTTCACACTTTACTGCAAACTGCCCAAGTGCGAGCTGCAGGTCATGGTCTGATGAAGCCAACAGAGTCACATCATCTGCAAAAAGCAGATACGCAACCCTGAGGGTCCCAAACCGAACAACCTCCTCAACTAAGCTGCACCTTGAGATCGTGTCCATGAATATCACAAACAGGATCAGAGACAAGGGGCAACCTTCACACTCCCTGTATTTTATTTTTGTTTTGCCATTTCTGTTACATAATGGAACTTTTCCATCATTATTACGGAGCTGTGAAGCCAATTCCACACAGATAGGGTTCATTTTATTTTGGCAAGTCAAAGCTAATGTGTCGTCGTATTTTTGTTGGTGTGTGTGCAAACAACAAGCGGATGCCTGTTGTGCTGTGTTGAGATGCGTGTTAATCTTGGTGTAAACCGTGGAGCATTTTCTGATGGAACTACCAGTCATAAGAGAGTGAACTAAATGACAGAAACGGGGGAGAAAGAAAGAGATGAAAATGTAGAGAAGGCATTTATGAGAAGTTGGGAGGATACAAATAAGTCAGTTTGAAGGTTTTCAGAGGGATAATGATCTCCGAAACACAGTAGAACACTTACTCTGACACAGTCTAGTCTCTCAGCAAAAACATATGACATTTTAGGCAGAGCACTGTACAGTATTTATAGAAAAATATTCTCCCCAAAATATTGACTCATTTGGCCATTGGCTAAACGTCTCCCTAAAGAGCAGCTGTACTGCCATAACTACACATAGCAGGTTTACCAAACTTACAACACCAAACACAGTATTGAAAGTCCTGTCTTTTGTTTTTAGCTTTACCCAGACAAATCCATGAACATACAGTGCCTTGAAATAGCATTTGCCCCCTTTTTAAATTCTTGTTTTTTTTGCATATTTTCCCCACTTCAATGTTTAAGATTATCAAGAAAATGTAAATATCAGACAAAGACAACCCAAGTAAACACAAATGCAGTTTTTAAATGATAATTTTATTTATTAAGAGAAAAAAAACTATTCAAAGCTCCCTGGGCTCCCTAAACCTAATAATTGTTTGGGCCACCCTTAGCAGCAACAACTGAAATCATGCATTTTCTATAACTGGCAGTGAGTCTTTCACATCTCTGTGGAGATATTTTGGCCCTCTCTTCTTTGCAGAATTGTTTTAATTCAGAATCACTGGAGGGTTTTCGAGCATGAATGGCCTTTTTAAGGTCATGCCACAGCATTTCAATCGGATTCAAGTCAGAACTTTGACTGGGCCGCTCCAGAAACTTAATTTATTTATTTATTTTTAAGCCATTCAGAAGACGCCATGTTAGTGTGTCTTGCATCGCTGTCCTGCTGCAGAAACCAAGTGCACTTCGGAACTGATGGCCAAACAGTCTTCTTCAGGATTTTCTGGTAGAGAGCAGAATTCATGATTCCATTAATCACAGTAAGTTGTCCAGATCCTGAAGCAGCAAAGCAGGCCCAGACCATCACACTACCAGCACCATGTTTGACTGTTGCTATGATGTTCTTTTTCTGAAAAGCTGTGTTTCTTTTGCACTAGGGGTCTGTTTCAAAAAGCAGGTTCAACAAACTCTGAGTCTAATCCTGAACTCTGAGTTCATCTACTCTGAGATAGGAAACTCTGAGTTTCCGATTCCAGAACAACAGATTTAAGTTAGTTTAATCAACTCGGTGTAGTTTCACCTGGAATTAAGCGCGTGTACCACAACTATAAAAAGCCAGCATCAATGGAGTCCCAATTTGACAAGTCACTATGGCAACGGGAAGTGGAGGGCTGCGTTTTTCACCCACTGGAATGGGAAATCTTAATGCACTCGTACGGCGAGTTTGAACACGTTTTTAAAAAGAAGTGCAACACTGCTGCAGCTGCAAAACAGAGGGATATGGCATGGGAGAACAGTGCTGCTCGGGTCAATGTGCAAGTGTAAATGCCGTCCTTTGCAGTCACAATAATATTACAGGAAAACTGCTTGAATGGTAGCCCATTAATTTATTTCATTTAGGTGTAATCCCGCAGGGGAGAAGCACACTTGGCAGCAGCTTTAGAAGAAATATAAAAACACTGTTCAAGTCTGAGGTTGCAGCACAATGTCATTAACAAAATATAATTTAAAATTAATTGAACAGATCTCTACATCATTCACCTGCAGTCCTGTGGAACTCCTCCTTGACGCCTCTGACAGGTTTATATCCAGGGAAAACGACAAAGATGGGTAAAAGCTGTTTCAGGGCGAGGCACACTTGTCTGACCGCCCTGCATACAGTTGCCTTACTCAAGTGCTCTGCATCTCCCGCATTGTACAGAAAACTTCCATTTGCAAAAAAAAAACAGCAAAAAAAAACACACAATATCTGCTGGGATGTGAGAGCATGACTACGGTTGATAATGTTGCACATGTAAGGATGGATTAGGTTGTGTATGTTGATGATGGACTGTGACGTAAAACAGTACCACTCAAAAAAATAACTGTCTGGAAATGCTAGAACATCTATGCGTGGTTGGATAACCATCTCCCGATGAATATTTAGTCCTCTGCGCAGTAATGCTGCACCTTCATCCATAGGATCGTTATCAAAAGGACATGCCATGTTAGTGGAAAAAGTCGCCTCCTACTGTGCCTAATGGACTTCTAATACAGCCTACTGACTGATTTTTTAAAATGATTTTTGACAGACGACAGGACTAGGCTACGCCAAAGCTTTTTGCTCACCTGTTGAATGAATGAATGAATGAATGAATGAATGAATGAATGAATGAATGAATCAAATGGCGTGTGTGACTGAAAGAGGGCGGAGGCAGAGAGAAACTTGAGGTTCATCGAGAAAAATCTGGTCACGACCAGGTTAGGTTAATAGAGTCTGTTACTACAGTAACTGACCGAGGCCTTGCGTTGGCTCTCTCGGTGAAACAGGCTAGAGTTGCCCCTCTTCCTCTGGGTTGAGCTACCTTCATTTCTAAATCGGAAAACTCAGAGTTTCCCTCATTTCAGGGTTAACAGACTCAGAGTTTTCACTAAACCTGCTTTGTGAAACAGACCCATGATGTAAGGAGACACACACCTTCCAAAAAGTTCAACTTTCATCTCGTCAGTACATACAATATTCTCCCAAAAGTCTTGGGGATCATTCAGATGTTTATTTGCAAACATAAGATGAACATTTATGTTCTTTTTGGTCAGCAGTGGTTTTCACCTGGGAACTCTGCCGTGGATGCCATCTTTGCCCAGTCTCTTCCTTATTGTTGACTCATGAACACTGACCTTCACAGCACTGTAGTTTGAAAATCACAATGTGACCTCTGTGTTGCTTGTCCAAGTATGTTTTCTAAAGTAAACATTGAAAAAATGTTGTGTTTGAATGGTTTAATGTTTTGATCACATATTTTCTGTATGTTACTATAGTAGTAGGGCCAACAAGTAGCAGTTTTAAGAGCTGGTAAAAACATTTGGCAATAGTTGTAATTTCAATATTGCGTCAGAAATTAAATCCATTGAATAATCAATCTGTGACTGTTACTATGTAAGCACCATGCTCCAGTGGAAAAACGGATGGATAATAGCAGCAGTAGCTGAGGAACTTGGGGCTTAGTAAAAGGTCAACTGAACAGTAACAAAATGTAAACATCATCGGCCTAATGATTGTAATCACAACAGAAAAAAAAAACCCTCAAATGAAATACAACTCAAACATCATTTTGCCTGCTGACTGATTACACAGCTTTGTTTTTAGCAAAGTTTTTAGCCTCCAAAAATAAAGTAACAATCGTGTCCCAGTCAGAGGTCGACATTTTAATCCAGGTTCCAGCAGCATAACTAGATATAATTCTAGTTTTCTAGTATGATTTTTAAGATAAGACCAAGCGTGTCAAAGCTGAACATGAGACTGAATTTTGGATTTCTGTAAATGAATGGATTTAAAACGTGCTTGCAAAGAGCTCTAATTAGAGCTAAAACCCAATTTGAGTCATCTCCAGTTATATCACGTTGAGATCAGAAAACATTTTCACAGTTACTGTATCTCTCGCATTATTTCCAAGGGTACACACACGTACCCACATTATACAGTACATTCAGCACGCAGCTTGGTAACTTTGGCCCTCAGCTTTCAGTGCACTCATTCAAGGTCTGGGCCCATTTGTACTGAATAACTCTAATTAGACTCAAAAGGGAAAAAGAGAATTAGATGGGAGTGTGGTGAGAGAGAGTGATGGTGGGGAGGAGGAGGCAGAGTGGAAAGTGAGGGACGCAGAGAAAGCCTAGACCTTGACAAGGATAGTTCTGCTTAAATCTGTGAAAATATGTACTTTTAAAGTAGTGCAAGCTATTCAGGCATACAGCCCCCGTTGCGACCTTGTACATACATGAGAGCACATGTGCAGTCAATGCATATGGAAAATATTAGCTCTGCTCCAGTTTCACCTGTAGATATTATCTCTTCTACAAAATCACATGTTATTAAACATTCATTCAGAAAGCACTGTTATACATCCTACGGGCTTTACCTCCTGATGACACTTAAGGCTTTAGGCGCTCATGTACTGTATGTACTCGTCCTTTCAGGTTGAGTTGACTCAAACCTGCCTCTATAACAGATTCAATAACACATTTTTGCCTGCCAGCTAATTGGGATGCTACTGTATATATTAGCAGTGCTTTAACTGGCAAAATTAAATATTAATCAGTGGATGTTTTCCTCAGCTACTGTTATACAAATATACATAAGTGCATGTGACAATGTTATATAAGCAGTACAGAACCACTACTGCAGCGTATATTTACAGCACTTTGCAAGAATAGCACCGGTCTGATAAGCTGTGATAGTGATTTTGAAATGCGTCTATTTGATCAGTCTTGAAGCAGACATGTTGCTGCTAAATAATAAATTGCTATGTCCTATCTGACACCCCCCTTACTTTCTAAACTATTGCGCTTTCTGGGGAGTAGCAGCCTGACAGTCATTTCCATGAGGACAGATCGTATGAAGGTAAAGAACAAAGGTATATTACGGAAACGTGACCAAAGTGAGATGAAGACGGGACGGGAGGAGTCTAGATGCTGGTGGAGCAAAGTTAGCAGATGGCTGATGGAGTCTGGCTGAGTCGCTGTGGACGACCCCGACGAGGTGGAGCAGGGAGTAAGAAGGTTATATCATCCACATCCTGGACGCAAGAGTGACAGAATTACAATGAATTGAAAGACCTGATTAGTTAATACAAGGTGTGTCAGAAAAGGTCCAGGACTGGTGTCACAAAAGATATATTTCAAACCCAAACTACAAACTATGAGTTTTCCCCTTCAGACAATCAACCAGCAAATCTACAAAGGGGTGTTTGCTTCGTTCAGTGTGTGAGAAGAGGCGAGAGTTGTGGCAGGACAAGTCGTGCCTCCTTCACCATGTCCTGAGCATCCCACAGTTCCTGGCTGAGAAGAACATCGCCATGCTGGAGCAACCTCCCTACTCACCCCACCTGGCTCCGTGGGATTTTTTCCTCTTCCCCAAGCTCAAGGGGGTCATCAAGGGGACCTGTTTTGAAGACGTGGACGACATCAAGATGGCTGTGACGACGGATCCGCAGAGGATCCTGGAAGAATCCTTCCAGGAGTGCATGACTGCATGACAGAGAAGGCTGGGAAAGTGTGTTACAACTCCAGAGGGATTACTTGGAAGGGGAAAATTTGTAGTTTGTAGTTTGGATTTGAAATATATATTTTGTGACACCAGTCCTGGAACTCTTCTGACACACCTCGTAGATCATTGGATGCGGGCAGTGCTGTAGAAACTTAGAGTAAAGGGCATTTTGACAGCAGGGCAACAAAAGTAAGGAAAAGAATCGGGCAGCAGACACAGCCGATATTCATAGAGAGAAATGGAGATAGAAGCTTTGTCCTGTGGAGGATCACAGGGGAGCGAAGCTTTTCCCATAGGGTAAAAAAAAAAGGAAACACCCAGGACAGGTGGCACAACAGTGCTAACACAGACAACCATGCATCCTGACACTCAACACATTAAAAATCATCAATTAACCAATCATGCATTTCTTTGGACTTTGGGAGATCTGCAGGCCAATCCGGTAGATTCAAACCCACAACCTTCTATCTGTGAAGGTCGTGGTGTTATGAGTCAGCAGTGCTCACTGCAGCAATGTACCACCCTGATTAAACAGATTTTACTCTTTGAATTTACTCGTAAGCTTCATTTTGTCTACAGAAGAATCATTGTTTATTCTAATAATCCATAAGCCTTTATTGAATCTTCTCTTTATTGTTTTTGCCTAAGCCAGCTATAACAACATGTTTTTGCGATGTTTCTCGCAAAATCATTACACTTACAAACAGTTAATCTACAGCGTCTACAGTATTCATTCATAACCATTATGCTGTTTAAATATTTTATTTAGCCGTTGTTAAAACTCTCTCCTTAGTTGTTTTGCATGATGCTGCAGTACTGTTGCTTAAGCCTGGTGAGGAAGTGTGTGTTTGAAAATTCATCGTATGATTACAATAAGGATGTTGTGTGTAATGCAACACCGGTATTAAATACATCCATCTCCATGGAGAAAATATCAAAGTTGCTGGGACTTTTGCAGCAACAGCAACTGCTTTGCTGTTACACAGACTTAAAAACACTAACATTTGAGACATTAATCTTTATCTTTATGTCAGAAAATTTCGGTTACTTATTTTTCACTAGCTCTGCTTTCATAACTTTGTTGCTTTTTTCACAGTTCTGAAGGTTTGGTAAATGGATTCATTCATCAGTATCATTAAGACTAATGTTTCCTGAGGCTGGAAGCCTAAAACATGATAATAAAACATGCAGAAGATGGGTTATTTGCAATGTAAATCCTCCAGAATACATGCAATAATACATAGTCACAATGTGCACAGATAGAATACATTAGCCAGGCTATTTAGACAATGCTACACACACACACACTCACACACATATATATAGGTCATCTATCCAAAGCATTTACATTTTCCAGCCCATATGCTAGAGTGCAGTTCATATTGAAACAAACAGCCACTGGTAATGTTGCCATCTGGTGGGACACAAAACTCTGTCCAAACCTTGCCTCTACTGCACAGCAAATCAACAAACTCCCTCTGCACTGCTGGTCATAACTCCAGGAACTATTCTGGGATATATTTGAAATAAGCCTAAAGCAATAAATAACAAAATATAAAAAAATAAAAAATATATCAAGGATATCTAAGAGACGCATCAGGAGGGCATCAGATTATTAGAAATATGAATGTTTCTGGGGCTGCAAGGTGGCACAGCTGCCTCGCAGCAAGAAGGTCGCCGGTTCACGTCCCGGTGGGGGCACCGGGATCTTTCTGTATGGAGTTTGCATGTTCTCCCCGTGCAGCGTGGGTTCTCTCTGGGTTTTCCGGCTTCCTCCCACACAGTCCAAAAACATGTTGAGGTTGATTGGTGATTCTAAATTGTCCGTAGGTGTGAATGTGAGTGTGCTTGGTTGTCTGTCTCTAAGTGTAGCCCTGTGATGGACTGGTGACCTGTCCAGAGTGTCCCCTGTCTTCGCCCTAAGTCAGCTGGGACCCTAGTGAGGATTAAGCGGTGTATAGATAATGGATGGATGGATGAATGTTTCTTTCTGTTAAGAAATAAATGTATATTGCAGTGTACAACTTAGAGCCAAAACATCTTATTAAGAATATCAGTTACACTTTTGTGGAGCAGCCAGTTAAATCAGTTCATGGGTTTAATGAATCATTTCTTAGTTTTCCTCTATCTCTTTCCTGATTTCCTTGTCTTTGTCTTCTCCTCTGCTGTTCCCCTTTTGTTCTCTCAGTGACTACGGTCAGCTAAAACATTGTTGCCATTAGAAGTGAGCTAATTTGTTTAATCCATTTTTTCTCCCTTTGCAGTCTGTTTCCTTTCTGGAAAGCTCTATAAAACAACACGTGATCAATACAAGCCTGCTGCTGCTGCTGCTGCTGCTGTTGCTGAATCTTTCCTTCCCTCTGGAACGTTGAATTCACCCCTAACCTGCAGCCAAAGCCCCAGCAATAAGCCACACACGTACACTGGTCCTCTCTTACACACATTATAATGCAATCTCACAGTTTCCTATACATATATACAGCACACACACACACAGGCCTGCTCTAGTTGACACACAGTGATGATACGCCAACTGGCTGATTACCGGTGGGCCTCTCTGTGCAAATATTTACCAGATCCCCCGAATAACTGACAAAATAAAACATAAGCAGGGAATAAATTAAGAAGAGGGAAAACACTCATCCCAACCTGAGAGAGAAATATATCTACCAGTGGTAAATATCTGATAAGAGGAGGGAATAGAGAAGGAGAGTCAGAGAGTTAAGAGAAGAGATGAAATAGCAAGGGATGAAAAGGGGAGGAAAGTGAGGAAGATTAAGACTGAGAAACCAAACTGGAGAGAAGAACAGGGGAAAAGACTGGGATCTGAGGAGGGAAGAGAGGAGATGAAGATGGAAAGCTCAGACAAATCCCTTCTTAATGTGCTAAGCTTTTCTCCATTAGGAAACACCAGCTGCCTTTGGGGAGAAAACCAGAAACATCTTGAGGTTTTTTGTTCAATTTAGGCCAACTTAACTTTCTTATCTATTTAACTAAGTGCACAATTAAATAATAAAACATCTGGGTGCGCTGAGAAGAATCAGTCTACTTCAAGAAACGTTACAGAAGCCGGGGTAAACGACAATTGCCACGAGGGACGCCAAGCGGATGAATGGAAAATGGTGGTTGATGTGACGTCGCAGAGAGTGACGTGGCATCTGATAAGCTAATGCTGTGACACGCGGGCTGACATGATGAGACAGTTTGACATTTGAATTAGAAACAGGAACATCGGGGTGGTTTACCTGAAATGATCTGACTGTAAACGGAATCGCATGTAGCTCACAGCATGTAGCTCACAGCATGTCAGATAAGGTTCCCTGTCAGACAAAATCTCGCTGAAATTGGTGATCGATAGAAAAAGGAAAAAAAAAAAAGTACGGCTCACTTAAGATTATTTGTGCGAGAGCACTGACCCTATAACTGGAGGGACGAGAGCCACTGGAGGTAAGACTGTTTGACCATTCACCCATAATCGCAAAATCACATTTATCCTGTGCTCCCTGCTACTCCTCCTTCACCCAGCTGCTTCGAGAGGAGGCAAGAGCAGGTCTGTGCATGGCAGAGTGATTACTCCAACAGGGAAACACTTGGATGAGAATAGGCAATCACTGAGGTGCTGAACTGACTGGGTGCACTAATGGCCCAGCAGCGGTGCACTGAGCAACCACATAGCGAGAAACAATGGAGTGATCCAGGTCATTCGTGCTACCTTGCAGTGTTACTCGTCGGCTCTACAGCCTGAAACAGTGCTCCTGTAATTAGAGCTCGTAATCATCAGAGTTGTAATCCGCTTAATTATATGATTACAATACAATTAAATTGGCCTTTTTTTTTTTTTTTTTTCAATATCCTGCTTCATAGTCCAGTCCAGTAGGTGATGGTAATGCACCTTTAAACTAGTTAACAACTGCCAATAAAACCCAAAGAAGAAGACCGGACAATTCACAAATGATGCCAGATGACACATAAGGCTCAGCTCATTTCACTAATTGTACATCCTCGACTCCTCTCCTGGAGTCGTTTGTCCCTCTAACCAGAGAAGCGAGCGGAAGAGGCGAGGAGGAGATGCGGGGAAATCGAGGCCACAGGTGTTTACTAAAATGAGACATCCTCGCCTTGCAGACGTCAGTTTAAAGAAACGTCAAATAAACGTGGCACAGTTGCATCACCTGTCCACTGTTTTGTTATAACCAGCCACTGTAGTTTATCATCTCTGCCAGCAGAACAGTGGTTATCATAACTTGCTGTATATATTTTCTTATACTCCAAGTGGCAGAATGTGGGGGGGATGTATGGGTGTCACACATTTAGATTTTTTTTTTTGAATTTACATACTTTTGCAGTGTTATAAAAAAGAGGCAATGCACACAAATAAGTACGATACAAAGAGTGATATACATTATGATTGAGTGGTAGGATATTCACACATCAGTCAGTCCAGTTCCCAACATGGTTTGTGGATTCCAGCTGTGTTTTATGCCTTTTTTATGTCACGGCTGCAGAAAGACTTTACTGAGGACACATTGAGGATACTCCTATAAATCCACGCTCATGGCTCCTCAATCCTCTGAAGATGCACTTTAGAAATTAAGATGTCCTTTGTGATAGTGGAAGGAGGAAGAAGGAAGAAGGACAGAGGAAACAAGGAGGCTGAAATCTGTGAAATGAGATGAGGCTATCATCTATGTTCTGGGTCTACAGTGAGGTTGCTCACCACTTAAGTGTGCCCAGAAATCTCCCAATGGAAGCACCCAGGGGGCATCCTTGTCAGAGGGCCCAATCTCCTCAACCAGTTTCTTTTGATGCAAAGGAGCAGCAGATCTAAGTTCCCTCCAAATATTCTTCTAAACTCCTTACCCAATCTCCAACCTCCGATGTACACAGCATTTGGGTGTACCGTGTTCTAGCTGCTCTTTGGCTCACTCATGGCTCTGCCGTTGATTGAATCTCCATTGGAAACATTTCAGGAGGGGAGCATCTGTTCACATTTCTAATACAGAGGTGTTTTGCCAACATTTTTGTGGTTAACAGCTTCCTAAATTCACATTTCCAGCTTGTTTCGATGCTTTGTGGCTATACTTGAATGACAGCTCTATGTGCATCTAACTTTGTCTGCCACTGCTTATTTCAAAGGTAATTACAGCAAATCTTATACACTGTGGTACTAAAATATTTTTATCTGGAGCACAGCACCTTGGTAATGACTCCTTCATGTAGTAGCCTATTTATGAGCCAGAAAGTCACTTAGAACCCAGAGGGAGCAGTCTACTATTTTCTGCCAAAGAATCATGGCTTCAGTCTTTGGGGTACTGACTCTCATCCCAGGCCACTTTACAGTTGGCTGCAAACCACCCCTGTGCATGTTGAACGCCACAGTCTGATTGAGCCAGCAGAACTATATAATCTACAAAAAACAGAGAAGCAAGTCAGAGGTCTCCAAACACTCTCCACTCCCCAACTGCACCTTAATATCCTATCCGTAAAAACAGAATGTTGACTAGGGCCAATCCTCGTGGAGTCCAGGTCTGCTGAAAACCTAATTGACTTGCTGCGACAGCGCCACACATTCTTACAACGCCGTCACACAATGCACCGCTGGCAGACTCAATCATAGCCCTAACTAATCCAACTTGCTCCTAAAGTCAGACACGATTTCTTTCCTGTACCCTAGCATTACCTTCCCCACAGAGGCAAAAGTACGAACTCTGATCCCTTATTTTGAACATGGGAACTACCAGAACATTAAACTAGTTCACAGACACTGTCACTGACCTTCACATGGCATTCAAGAGATGTTTCAGCCAAAACTATTCAATAATGTTCACAGTATCCCGCATCTAAAGAAGACTTGAGCCTTCCAAGTTTGCCCTTCTACGCAGGACATGTTGGCTGGTTTCAGGAGATCCTCACTGTGCTCTTTGCATATCTCAACAGTGAACCCATCATGTCTCCTCCTTAGTTGAAAACAGGCCAGGAAAACAACCATATGATGAATTGCCAACTTCCTGAGGGCCAACTACAACTCTGTTGCATTTCTCTTACAACCTAAACAGGCCATTTTCAAAGCCTTCATAGTGGAGGAGGCCACTTGGGGCTGTAAACAAGAGGTGCTTGTTGTGGTGTGAAGCTGAGAACCTTCTGATGAATCCTCGCTATAAAGGAGGCTGTCAAGCTGAAGTAGGAGGCTTTTTGGACTTGGCCAGCCCAGGTGTCTCCGGAAGCAGCAGGCAAATGCCGGGAGGCCAGAAGAACTGCAGCTTTGTGGCCAGTAAAGGTTAATATCCAATTCTAAGTTAAATCTAATATTAATTTGTACTAAATCCCAAAGTCACAATTTGTATTCATTTCAGGTGTTTTCCATGGGATTGAAGTGTACAGCTTCTTATGCCTTTATGTCTGTGCATCTAAGCCCAAGTAAGTTCAGGGACAGTATCATCATTTGGACTAATCTGTTGCTGTGCAGACTGAGCTTGTTCCGCACATTCCTTCCTGTGGCCCAAGGCTAAAGATACTCACTGTGTATGGACAATAGGAAATTGACAGACTGTGCTTCTTGTCTTGACCTAATGTCAGGCCATATATCACTTGTGCTAACCCTTGGGAATCCAGAGGCAGAGGAATGAAGTAACTCAGGGCTTTAACCACACATTTACGTTGCAACTGAAAAGCCAATAGGGCCACGTATTCAGAAATGTGTTGTTCAATGTTTATCCAGCTTGCAGACTAATATGTGGGAAAAATGGAGATGAAATAAAGCACAAAAAGGGTACTGAGACTAAGAACAAAAATAGTCAATTGTGTGTTAGGTTTTCCATATTTAGTAGCTGAACAAAAAATTGCTGGAAGTATAAAATATAGTATATTCATGCAGTGTATTGATTCTGGTAACCCAGTGACCTTCTCCGGCGCTGCAATCAGAACAACCATTACATTTTCCAATGATTATACCACTTGACTTCTTGTAATAAAGCACAATATGTGTGGTGTGCATTAATGTTCCCAACAGACAGAAATGTATTGATACCAGTGACCCTCTGGCTTTTCCACCCGCGCCCCCATTTATCCTGTCTGAGTCTATAACTGTTTTTTTTTTTTTTTTCTATGAACCCAGTGCAGAGTTATTGGCCATCTACAGAGGTTAGGCTCTGGAACATTTGAATTGCTGTAAAGAATGCAACAGGCAAAAAGTCATACTTGTTCTGTATCAGTGAGTTGCAGCCATTTATCATTGCACACGGCACTGCGAATGTGTTGCAGGGATTGCAAAAGAAGTTATTGCATAAAGTCAGTGCAGCAGTTGACTGTGATAATTACCAAAATGTGTCTTGACAACAACCTTTCATTTTGTTTTACAAATTTCATATCCTGATCAGTTACTGGGGACTAGCTGTTAGTTTTGGTTGTCTTCGGTTGTTTTATATCTTCACCTTGTAAAAATCCTTTTAGAAACATGCACGCCCTTGCACATTCTCCATGATGGGGTGTTGTGTATTGCACAGCACCATTGTGCCCTTGGTGACCTACTGGCTTCTACAGTTATGGATCTGTGCTGCTGCCAATTCATATTTGGTCAGCACGAAAGCATGGGAAGCAGAGAGCGCTGTAATACCAACTACACTGTATGGTGCACAAGGGACAAATACCCTGATCCCCAGTGTCCACAGAGCATTAGACTGCTTTCACATAGATAAGCTGATGTAGCTGCAGGCCTCTTATTTAATGCCCTTTGCCACTACGCTGTTGTCTATGTGGCTTTACATTTATGCTGTTGTTTATAATAGTAATCACCGTCTGACCTATAAAAAGAAACATGATGGAATCAGTCAGCGTCTGAGTGTCTTTGCCCCCACTGCTGGATGATGAACTGTTGGAAATCTAGTGACCTGAAGAACTTCTCAGCTAAATATATATTCAAAATGTTATAATATGGCAAAGAAAGGTTAAAGCAAATGTTTATATTCTGAAAAGAAAAGATGGCTAACACACAGAAACCCTTCACAAACCCCATGTTTTTCTTCAGAGAACAGCATCTCATCTGATGCATTTGCCAGATCCAACCACCCACCACTGTGGTAGTGGGTGGCAATTTGTGATCACTGCTCACAGAGGTTTACACACATCTGTGTTACACCTGCTTCTCTCCCACAACCACAGCAGAGAGAACCTGGACAGGCGTCAGTTTCTGCCACGATACCTAAATGATGGTGTTTTTAGCTCTCATGTCTTACTGCTTCAAGATTACAAGCCCTGCCTTTAATGTCTGTATTCCCTTGATTTGCTCAGATGGACTGGCTTCCATTGGATTTGAATGTTATTTAAGCCCTCTGTCGACATCAGGTTCGTTAATCAGTCGGTTGAGATTGGAAATCAATCAAATCACTCTGCGAAATCGCAAATTAATTTCGTTAGTCAGTGCGATTGGTTGTACCTGTAACCCATTTTAAGCCTCATTACCACCACTAATGCATGGCACTGTGCAGCAAGACAGACATTTATACAGCACTGGTCAACAACAGGCAGCCAGGCTGTAGAGGTTGAACTTTCCAGATTTTATCAGGTATTAATGCTATCTATGTTTTCTAAAAGTAATTTGTTTCTTATACCTACAAGCCCATTCATTTATTTATACAATATCTTGAATTCATTCTATTTGCCTTCAGGGTAATCCTGATGGTTTAACACTGCCAACGTTAAAACAAAGATGTTGGTAGAATCTCCTAGTCAAAGGTTCTCAATGAAATATTCAGAAAACCCTTGTTTTTAATGTCACTGGTGGCCATTAGGTTAACTACAGTCAACATCCGACTGCTCACGGTCGCAGGCATGCCCACACCAAACAAGCATCCTGGGCATCGGTCATAAGAGGGGCAAGACCTGCATAAGCTGAACGTGATTGACCAGAATAATGATAGATTAGGTAAATGAATTTACATTGTAACTGTAGTTTTTACCCAGTTCTGTCCCTCCATGAATTGAATGCCGTGCCGATGTGAGTTTTACCTCAGACGTTGGTCACATTCCTGTTTAGCCAGATGGGCTCCACTGAATAGATTTTTGTTTTGTGCTTATGCAGAGTGTGTGTCGGAGTTTGTGATATGCTGTCTTTTATTGATGTTAGCAGATTCCATTTCTAAGCTACCCTAATGTCACATATTTGGCAAGGTCTAAGGTGAGCGTAAATGTCAGATCCTTTGGATTTTCCTAGAAAAATGTCAGAATCAGTCTACAGGCTGTTATAGGCAACAGAAGCAGACAAGAAGGGCCTCATATTCAAGTTACAGTACAATCCAATCACACATTGGCCACTAAAAAGCCATTATCACATGTAAATGACTTCAGATATACAGGTTTACTCGTATGGTGTATTAATTGTTTTGCTGAGACCCTGAATTTAGTGCTGAGTCTGAATATGATTCACTTTTTAAAAAGAAAAATATTTAGCCAATCAATGAACTTCAATGTCAGAGAAAATTACTAAATCAAATCAGTCAAATCTTTTGTTTGAAAATGCATATTTTGTTTCATTCTAGTGAAAATGGGGCTTTTTTTTTTTTTTTTTTTTTTTTTTTGCATGTTTATACTAAATACTGTACCATTAAATGCCCAACTGTCTCAGTTAAAACACAGAAGTCCAAATGTCCATACTGTCAACACCGAAATGCTGGTTGAACTGGACGAGAGGGATGTAAAGTGATCAATAAATGTGATCAACAGAGTGAATGGTTGGTTGAGTGGGCCATTTCAGGGTCTATTAACTTCACTGATGGTGTGAGAGAAGCCAAGATGAGGTTGGTCAACAAACAAATCTCCGGACTCTGAGGCTTTCCAACAATTCATACGTTCCGTTAATCTGATTTTCCATCCACCCGTAGTCTGTCTGTCAAGCAGTACAACTTTTCCTGATGACAGAGGTCCATCATAGTGTTTAATAGGGAATTATGACATAAATAATTTGAAATCAATTCAATGAATGTTTCAGTAAAGGGTAATAATGAAATGTTTTGTCCATCATTCTTTTTTAACATTTAGCGAATGTTTATAAGTCTGTTTGTCCTTCGTACTGGCATTTGTTCACTGGTGCTTTTGGTTTTTGTAACTTTTTTAGTGTTGCCGCCTGTCACTGCTTCCTGACTATTAAATCAATCACCTCTACTCAGATAAAAAAGACAAATAGCCACTGATCCACAGATAGAGTCTGTGATCAGCTGTCTGTCAGATTCATCACTCTCGAGTCTTTGAGTTGCATTTCTAAAATTAAATTTAATGAGGAGTTTCACTGGCTTCATTTTGACAATTTGTCACAAAATCTAAAATGATGAATCTAATTGGAAATAAAGGAAGAAAATAACCAGTCTCACTGGGGAAATTCATATTAAGCAAATATTTCTGTAGCAGCTGTCGGCTAAAATGCAGTTCAAGTTTTGAGCAGCATTTTTTGTGTCTTTATGGCTACTTTAAAAAAAAAAAAAACACAACACTTATTTGTCTTTGTTTTGTTTCCTTAATCATGACGTCATATAATTCATATGTCCTTGTAACTCCCTTGTTGTTTGGATCACGACACCAAACTATACATTTACATCAGTAAATATCCATGTTTTTTTTTTTTTTTCTGTTATCCAAGTTTCATGCTTTTGCTTTAACTTAAGAACATTTCAGAAGAACAAGTCAGATGCACCACATTTTGATTCAAGAATTAAAAGAACAAATTAATTGCTATTTGTTAAAAAAAAAAAAAAAACACTTCTGCATTGTGTGTTTTGATAATATACCATGCCTCAATGTGCAGTGGTCACAAAACTATTTAGATTACACAGTTAAGGTAATGACCATAGTTTGGGACTATGGTATCCACTTAAAAATCTTGATGATCCCAATATTTAAAGTTGGATTGTTTAAGATTTCAGGCCTGACTGATTTAGCAAATGACTGTGGTTGCCATGGGAACATCAAGGGTGGTTTAATACGACACAAATGCTTCTTAAACAGCCACCGTGTCAGAAATTCACCAGAGGAGCAACCAGTGCATCAGTGTAAAGGAGTCAGGCAGTAAGGGCCTTGTCTGATCTGCTTGTTCTCATTCCTTGCAAAAAAATTTAATTGATCCAAAACAAAAAAAAAAAACAGTCTGAAAAGGACCTTTTCAGTACACATTTTCAATAAACGTTGCTGTTAATACCAGCTGTGATGACAAACACATTGTATGTCCTGTGACATTTGGCAGTAGTTGAGTGTTCTGTTTGCACTTTTGGCACAGCTCTGGTGCAGCGTAAAGACACTGTGAAGTAATCAAGGAAGCTGTTAGCTTTATCAATAAGGGGAAATTGTGCTGGATTGCATGCTGTGACTCCCTCAGGCATGCAGCAGACAATTCAGATACAACACTGGCATGACAGACTCTACAGAAAAAAGGGACCACATTGACAGATACCCACTGAATGTAAATACATGAAATGGTTTTTGCATTAAATGCCAATTAAATTGTATTAACAATGGGCTCTGAATACATGAAAACCTTTATAATTTTAAATTAATGGAATTTTACCAGATACATATTTTGTTGTATGTTGGGTTTTCTTGTTGTTATTGTTGTTTTAATTTTATGTTTGCTGATCCCTAAGCTGAACTTTGACCTTTCAAGTTTGAAAGTACTGATATATAATTTATGTCAAATCAGAATGAAAAAAAATAGACTTTTTGTTGGTGCTGTGTTATTCAACTACAAGTTTTTGTTGTTGTTGTTGTTGTTTTTGTTGTTGTTTTTGGTCTATTTTATTTTATTTAGACATTGCAAATACCATAAACCATTACTCTGCTTTTACATACCTTTTAAAAATTAGGTTTAGAATGACAACACTGCGCAAATATGTAACAACGTCTGAATGGGGGTCATTGGCACCACAGAGAACTGCTGAGTACAAAGAATAATACATTACCTCATTGACAGGTTCTGTGAAGTGGTGTCCAGTCCAGTAATTCCCCGCTGTCAAGTGTCATTATTTTGATAGTCCATTGTCCGTTGAATTGTTACAATCACCTCAGCTGAATAGGTCCATTGACCCTCCAGTGTTCTACAGAGCAATGATTATTGATGCAACAACTGGCTACTAGACTACTGAGCAGGTTAAAGGTTAAACATTTCCCAATCAGATCTGAACGGCAGTGTGAGGGGAAAAGTAAGAGGTTTGGGGAAACAGAGGAGAGAAAACCTAAATGTTGATGACAGGACAGAGTGAAACACAGAAAGGGAGACAACAACCTGAAACAAATAGATGAAAGTCTTGTACTTTAGGGAAACGGTTAAAGCTTAAAACTTCATTCTGCCTTGCTTTCCCTGGTGGTGCTGCTGACAGATAACCTACGTGTTGTTGAAAACACAAAAAATCTAAGACCCAAAATTATAAAGTACGGCATTTACAACCTAAACTATCAGAAAATCCAACCAAAAAGACACAAAAGATACGACTAGCAAAAAACATTAAGGGCAAAGAGTGTTGACAGCTAATCAACCATTTCACTAGATTAATTTTAACATTTAACTGCTTCGTTTCACAAAAGAAACTCTGAAAATTAAACTTCTTCAGTATAATAGCCACTAAAAAAAAAAAATACAAACAAAAAAGTCCTAATAATGGTGTGCAATCACAATTCATCTAAACTACACATGATCAGAATTCATCATTATCACAACTTATTGTGAAAGAATGGCTTCCACATGGTCATTAGCGGAAAATTGTTGTGTATATTTAAAAGAATGCAGTGACAAAAGAGAGAAAACGTTTCCTTCAAAAGTATTTTCTTTTCTTTAACTTTTTTTTTGGTTTTTGATCCATCATCTACAAATTAAAGATGGTGCCACATTTGTCTACCTTTTCCATTTTTAAAATCCAATTTGGTGTGCTCCAACATTAGAATGTAACTAAGGCTTTGGCCAGACTGCAGGCAAATCAGATTTTTTTTCTTCTCAAATCAGATCTTTTGAACACAGTATGCACAAGTGATTAGATTGAATTTGTGTGTCCGAACATCATCAAACTATCTGCTTGAGTTGCTGTGGCAACAGTGTAGGCATCAGTAACAATGTTCTTTCTTCTACTTTGCAAGATATTTTTTGATAAATTGTCTTACAGGTTCATTTCAGCCTTGCCTGTACAGAGGTCGCCCTTCAAAATGCCAGCAGACAATTTACCTCAGCATCTGTTCACAGGCTGTTGTTCTCCATGGTGTCTTCCATAACGCATTCCTAGAAACAGCATTGATTGTGCTCTGTACTTGTATCACTCTGGATTTGTCATCATGCTTGTGTGTCACTTTGCAAGTGATGCAATAGACACAGCTGAAATACAATTTGAGCAGCCAGAGCCTCCACACTGAGACGTGTAGAAATCCAATTCAAATCACATTTAAAACCTGAAATGTGGTTTGGATCCGGACGTATTTTGCTCTCCACACTTTCTAAAATGCATCTGTATACAATATGGATATGAAAGGAAAAAACTGAATTAAGATGGCAGATTTTAAGTAACGTAACTGAATTGGCATGTTGAGTTAAAGAATTAAATGGATGGATCTTGCTTTTACATACATTTACACTAAAAACCTTAACTCACTAGTTAAGCTGGATTTCTAATAGAATTTATCTGACAACACATGATAAATTGCCAAATGTTGTATTTGTGGTTAGAACAAGCTGAACTGGCCAGCCATGTATAATAAGAGATCATCTGCATATAAAGATATCTTGTTTTTAGTGAAGCCTAATTTCTGTAATATTAGGGTTAGAGCTAACGGGGCTGAACACATTAACTAAATTGTAAAGTATACTATAGTACATTATGTTGTTATTTAACAAGTCAGAAGATTGTTGAAAAAAAAAAAAAGTTTTCTTTATACACATCCATTCATTCATTCATTTCCTTCCACTTATCCGGGGGGGGTGTTGTGGTGGCAGCAGGTTAAGGAGGACATTCCAGATGACACTCTCCCCATCATTGCCTTCCATCTTCTCCTGGGGGATCCCATAGACTTCCCAGGCCAGATGAGATACATAATCACTCAAGTGAGTTCTGGCTCTATTCCCAGAAATCTTCCAAAGGAAGGTGCCCAGGAGGTATCTTTAGATGTGAGAACCACTTTGATAACCTACTTTTGATGCGAAGCTGCAGCAACTCTACTCCAAGCTCACTTTGAATGTCCAAGCTCCTCACTCTATGTCTTATGCTGAGCCCAGCTGCCCTATGAAGGTACATTATTTCCAACGTTTGTATCGGTGACCTTATTCTTTTGGTCACTTCCCAGAGCTCATGACCATCGGTGACGATTGAAATACAGATCGACTGCTAAATTGAGTGCATTGCCTTCCGGCTCAGCTCCCGCTTCACTACAACAGACTGGTACAACGCCCACAGTACTGCCGACGCTGCACCAATCCATCTGTCTAACTTACATTCGGTTTTCCCATCACTCGCAAAAAAGATCCTGAGATAGTTGAGATCACTTGAGGAAGCAACACTTGACGTAGAAGATGCAATCCACTGGTTTCTGGTAGAGAACAATGGGTTGTGACTCTCATCCTCGTAGCATCACATATGGCTGCAAACCTACGGTGGCTGACGGGGGCAAATGACGTGCATACACATAATGAATGCACTGCATAAACAGAAGCACGCTGCAACAAGAAAATGATACATATCAAGTCACACAACGGAAGTGCCCCAGGCCTCTAGGGACAGTAGTGACATTTTCACCTGAGAGGTAGACAACAGTGAGCGAGACAAGTAACGTTCGTTGAGGGAAAGCTGAATGAAAAGGTATGTATTCTCTCGTCTTCATGGATAAACATAAGAAACAGAGAGAACACAGGAAGACGGTAGTAAAACACCACTTCAGCACCCGTTTAGTCACAGTAACTGAAAAGCTAAACACTTAAAAACTGCCCCTAGAGGCCCGTGGCACTTCCGTTGTGTGGCTGGATATGCAGCGTTTTCTTTTTGCATTTGATTTCAGTTATGCAGCGCGTCTGTACTGTATATGCAGCGTTTTCCTTTTGCAGCGTGTTTCCGTGTTTGCAGTGTTTTCTTTTTGGAGCACATTTCTGTTCATGCACGTTATTTGCCCCCATCGGCCACCATGCAAACCTCCACGGTGCGGCTGAAGGTAACGGCCTGATGAAGCCAAAAGAACCATATCATCTGTAAAAAGTAAAATGCATCTATAAGGTTCCCAAACCTGGTTTTCAGTCTCAGTACATTGTTAGAAAATAACCAGTCACAGACACTAAACGTTAATCAGATTTTTTATTTTACTTTTTTTTTGGGGGGGGGGGGGTCTCTCAAGAAACCTTTAGGAATTTCATTCTTGGCGTTGGAGAAACACTTACTTGGAGAGAGACTGTATGACCCTTAAAAAACAAGTACTCTAGTTTTGAAACTAAGAGCACTTAGAATGAGTGTATGCAGAAAATTCAGTTGCTTCAGCTTATTTGCAAGATGAATGGGAATTATATGAATATGAATATCCCCTATTGTTTAATATTAATAGGCAACATTTCAGATTATGACCTACAACATAAATTCAAATCTCCAGCTTTTAAAATACCCCTTTTTCCAAACCAGTCCAAAGTTTAAATCATAGTCTTGACTTGTTTATGAGTGAAACATATCACATGTAAGTGGGTCTGGCTCATGTGATACAGTTAAAATACATGTATTAATGTTTCACTGGGTTGTGTGTGAATTTTAATGAACTCGTGAAAGTGGAAAAAATGCATATATGCCTGATGACATGTCAGCTACAGACTGTGGCTCTCTGTTCATGCTAATGACACTACTTATCTTCTTGTATCTTGTAATGTCCCCTTCCTGACCCATATCTATAATCCATAGCTGCTGAACTCCTGCCTTATTTCCTCTCTCACAGTCTCTCGTCTCCTCATCTGTAGGCAGGTGCTTGTCTGCTGTTACTGACAAGGTAATGGAAAGATCGGATGTGCGCTGACTACCGAACAGCTGGCTACACCTGCAAACGAAAACGCAACAGATGAAAAAGAAGAGACAGAAAAAAGAAATACAGGTACGTCAGAACGAGCGAGGACCGACTAGAAAGGTAAGAAAAAGTGTGTAACATGTAAAGAAGTTTTGAGAAAAACAGCAAAGAGAAAACAGCAACTCAGACAAGGAGAGAAATGGAGACCCTCTGGGGATGACAGACAGGGAACACCACCAAGGACAATTTCAGCATCAATAGTAAGAATCCCTTTGAGAAAACAGAGTTGTTGAGCGAGTGAGGTGGTTGATGCTGCTAATTGCTTATTTTCAGGTTTGCTGCTTAAGCATCTCCATTTTCATACAAAGTGACTGACAAGATCCAAAGCCAGCAGGAGGAAAACAGGGACTGGTTTTTCCTTCGGGGCATTCTGTTGCTGTGCGGACCCTATGATCAAGTTGAATCTGTGAATAATTTATAAGATTTGATGGATGCTCCTGTCCAATCCGTCTTGCAGAGTGGTCCCAAACCTTAACCCCCAGGCTTTATTATAACCAGCAGGTGTTAGACACTGCAGTCATCAAATGAAAAAATGATTTCCTTTGAACTCAATAAGAGTCATTCCTGCTACTGCCTGTGTTACATACAGAGGGGTGCAATTACAATCAAAATGACTTGTACTCTTTCTTTACTGGATGGTTGTAATCTTCCAACAGCTATTTTACAGTAGATTTGATTCTGCTATCCGTCATTGAATATTTCTGTAATTGTGTGCTTTGATAGCTAAATGCTGCAGTCATACGAGAAAGAAAAAGAAATTATTTTCCACTGCTTGATCTGAAATTAAGTTTTAACTGTACAGACCAGCACGACTTACAATGTTTGCAGCCCACTGACACATTGGATGCCATGACAGGTTTTCATAGATGTTCATTATGTGGTCATATCGGAATGAGGTGTTTAGTCGAGGTAGTAATATTTTGTAACGTTATTATTTTATTAATGAGTTAGATTTTTTTTTTTTAAAGTGGTACATAATTGTGGTCCTCCCTTTTATCTTCAGCTCATATTTTTTTTACTTCTTTCTTATTTTCAGCTCTTTATTTCAGTAATAACCTGCAAGATTTTGTGGGGTGAATCTGAAATTTAGCTACATGATGGACAGCAGGTACTTTTAAAAGTAATAGTTTCATGTCAGTCACATGAAATTTCATGGCTGTTAAAACGTCAGTAAAATAATGTCACATTCAATCAAACAGACAAACAGTAAGGTGCCCATTTTAACGCTGAAACACATTGTGCTTTCTTGTGTCATTTCTCCTGTTCATACTGCATTTCCAGAGTAAGCAGTAGATTTTTAAAAAATCATGTGCGATGCGCTAGACAGCCTTTCCTTATTGAGAAGTTTTGGCTGCATATAACACAGAGACTGGGACTAAAAACACTGTAACTTTGGAGAACTTGGATTTGATTTGATTTAGCAAGCATGACTGCTGAGGTTTTATATTTGCTTCAAGTGAACTTTAGAATTTATGGAGTTTTTGAGTGGAATGAAGACGCACCATATGAGTAGATCCTTTACCATGAGCCTTTCCTCTAATACTGAATGTTTATGGTTTCATAAATACGTGTTCCTATTTCAATTTCATGTGGTTTGGACGGGATTTGGACAGCCACTCTTTAAGTTCAAAAGGACTTTACAGCAGCATCACTGTTCTAAGTGTGGCAGACCTGCAATATGTCACTGCAATAGTTTAGTTATTTATGTATTTTACCCAGCTCAGCTCTGCTCCTGTGCTCAAGTTTGTTAGTTCTTAGTCAGTTCTTAGTCAGAGGAAACAGCCTTAGTGGTATTATTGGTTTTTGTGGTATAAAGTTTAACAGGTGCTACGCAGGAAACATAATGTGCCACTGTGGAGCAGCTTGTCATGCAAGCTGTTGCATCAGTAGGCATCGCTGCAACATGGCACATCAGTAGGTCCACAACATATTATATAAATATATATCTGTGATACAAAGTAAATGTGGAAGTGCTGCCATGGCTTCAGGAGTCCTGCTAGTGTAATTTCACTTGATTCCCCACCTGAAGAGCCTCTCCAGCTATGGCTCACCAAGCAATGTCTTTTTTAATATCCGATAGTGTCGGTTGCAGAGGCTTGTTTTTTTTCTTTTTTTTTTTCACCTCAACAATGAGTTTCTCTTCCTCCTAATCGTGACAGCTACCAGAGCTGGAGAGAAGACATGCTATCCCCTGACAAGAGCAAAAGTCATGGTCCAGTAGCTGGGATGTGCCAGGCGAGGAAGCGAGTCTTTAAAAAGTGGTGCTATTATAGAGGGACTGTCTGGTGCGTGTCAGAGGGCACCGGTGAGTTTTGGGTTATAGATGAAATAAAGTTGTTGTTTGACAATGTGGGAACTTGCTACCTTAATGTAAAGGTGATATTAAAAAATACATTCAAGTGCAGCGTTATACACCTGTATATTTGTCTGGATGCTCTTTAAGTATAGGAAAAATTGTGGAAATTTGTAAAAAAAAAAAAAAAAAAAAAGTAGCTTGGCCATGCACTGGTTCCTCTTTTAATCTTAATCCTTGTGGACCAGAGCACTGTTGGTCTTCAGCAAATTGCATTTACCTTGTGTCCCGGGTGTATATCACCTCCTAATTTGATTACTGGACTGAAAAAGTGCTCTCGTCCCTTTGAGAACCTGAATTCAGAACCACAGCACTAGACCTTCGCTGAGCACGTTACGTGGAACTCACCAGAGACAAACAGCTTCAGCCCTCTTAGCTGTGATACGGTAACAAAAATACTGTATGCTGCCTCAAGACAAAATACTGAAATTACCGCATTTGTTACAAGACCTACCCCTGAGACCCACCCAAAAACAACATTATGAGTGTACTTGTTTGAACTGCAAGCTGGGGATCAGCTTTACCTTGCAAAAACAAAAATAGCAAGAAATGCTGCAGGTTTACAAGGTCTGGGTCTTTGCTTTCAGGCTTGTCGTGGCCTGCCTTTAAAACTAAGAGCTACAGGGGCAATTCTTCTTAAGATATGATTGAAATCACAGAAGTTTTTACTTGAGAATAATGGAAATACATTATAAATTGATAAGAAATTCAAGTCAGCTTTAGCAAGTGACATTAAGGTAACACAATTTAAGTATGTCACGCAGAAGGTATCCTTATTGCAGTCGTCAGAAGAAGAAGACAAGTAGATTTTAGGTACAGCAGTTACTCAACTTATTCAAAATGATATAAATAACTGCACTTACACTCAATGGAAGCCTAAGTGATTATTCATTCATTCTTATTCACTCTACAGCTCCTGTTCAGAAACACACCTATCAATAATCTGCCATCACCACTTGGACATCAGCTTTGTGATGATCTCCATGTTTGCCTTCTCACAACCTATATAGAAATTTCACGACATGCAGTATTATAACATAAATGCAATGTCATCGTCCTGAACTTCACATTAGGAAAGCCGCAGCAACAAGCCAAGCCCTCGTTTTTGACACACAAAGCACAGCATTTAAAACCCAGGGTCACAGAGAGTATTAAACCTCTGCATTAGAGGTTGCAGCTATTGTATTAACATACAGAAGAGCTGAGGCTCTTTCACACGCCCCATTTCAAGGAACATAAAAGCAAGGCTAGATGTGTGCAGGCTCCATGTTAAACCACATGTAGAGAACACATATATGCCCTAAAGGTATACTATGAAGGAATTTCTTTGAAAAAAGGAAGTTCTTACTAAAGTAACCCCTTTCAACCACCCTTGTGACCCACTAGAAGTATGTAGTGATGTGTTTATCTGTAGAGAGCCTGTCTATTGTCTGTATTTTCTTATTTTGCTGTGCTTGGGATGATTCTGGGCTGCAACTGTTGGCCAGTGGGTGTGTAGCCCCCAGTGGAAAGGAGAGGTAAGACCTTAATCAAAAGGTAGCCACCTGCAGCTATGAGACAATAACCATGTACAAAAAACAGCAGATACAGAATAAAAATAAAAAAAAACAATGCAACTAGAACGAGGCGAAATGCCAAGCGGACAGAGCTCAGTCTGGTGAATTTGGGGTTTTCTGTTGCACAGGTAGGTGTTGGTTTTTAGTTAGCTTACTAAAATAGGCCTTTCCCTTACAACAAATGTTCCTGCATAATAGATGGGCTGTTGTTTTTTTGTGGCATTGAGCTGGAGAGCAACCAACAGTTTCTGCATAGTAAACCTTTTAAAGCAATTCCTGATCAATTAAACTGCTTAATCCTACACCGTGCATTGTGGACACTTGTAATTTAAATATGCAGAATCAACTGCAGTGTTGCACTAGCTGGCTGCCCAGCTAAGCACTGTGAAGTGTTTAACCACTTTAACAGCGTTGCTTTTCCCAGGATTATGCTCTTCCGCTGGAGGTCCATTGTTGAGCACGTTGCCCGCACTCCTGTTAATATTCTCTGAGCTATAGAGATTAAAGGCCCCTTCGCCAGTGGATGTCTGTCTGTTTCATACTGAACATGTCCTCTATCGCCTCTGTGTACTGTTGCTATACAGTGTGGTAGTGCAACATGGTTAATGCACTCACAAAGGCAGTGTGGGTCATTATTTGTGCACTTCTTCTTAATTCGCAATGACGAAAAGCTGCATATCCTAAGATGTTTTTACATTGTAGCAGCTACTTGACGCACTACTTGTATCTGTAATTTCATAGCACCCATTTCCCAATAATGACATTAATTGGTGGTTGCTCAGCCTTCATGCATTGTCCTGATGACTAACTGTGGTGTAGGTTTACACACAGCCATGCTTAGTTCACTTTCTTCCCACTGTTTGCATCATTTCATAACATGATACACATGCAAACTGACTGAATTACGTTAATGAGCTCATACCTGTCATCACCGCACACGGGTTGAAGGGACAATCAGCACCTGTAGCCAAACAGGTTTGTCGCTGTGTTTTAATGTTACCTTACGACAACCTTTACCCACATGCACACATCGCGTATATTTTAAATTTATCAGACAGAAAGAAAGCGCCTTCCTCCCAGGCAGCGCTCCCTCTCGTTGACATTAAAGAGAGCTATTAGTAGGAATTGCATAGAGGGAATCATTTTAGCACAGTAACCTGGGTATATGCAGATAAACGGTTTAGCAGTGACTGTCATTAATGAAGACAAGCTCATTTCAACTCAAATTATCAACGCTTCTCAAACCATGAAAGCTGCGTTCTTTCTACGAGCATGCATGCGCGCGTGTGTGTGTGTGTGCATGTGTGTGTGTGTGTTCTATTACCATATGTCCTCACAAGGATGGAAAGAAATCCCTCAAATGTTTGAAAGTTTTAGTATTTATGTGGCAACTAGCCATTTTACGATGAGGATGTACACCGGGAGTTCAGGATTAGGTTAAAACTCACAAATCACAAATTCATTGTCTGTTGTAGTTCATTCATTAGTTTATTGCCTTATTGTCGCATTGGTGTAATTATTACAAATAAATCACTTTTAAAGCCAATCAAGTTCAACTCTTAGTGGCTAACAGATGATGTAATAAAATGGGGATTCTAATTGGTCTCTGCCTTCTTCCAGAAGAAGTATGAAATTGCTGACACAGGTCAGCCAAGACCTCTGGAGGGTGATAGCATTTTATATCATTGCTCTTAACCTCAACACTGTTTGACTTTCAGTGATTGATCCAGAGCTGCAGCCGTTTTATCCTTCGTTGTCTGAGCCGTCCTACATCCATTACATTCATAGCTTCATTCATGATAGATACCCCCTTAGAGTATACGTGTTTTACCGTCCATTTAAATTGACTTTCTGATCACAGGGACAAATGTTTGAAAAACTGTCATGAAATCTTTGAACCTATGAACTGCTGAACACTACTGACCAAAACGTATACAAGCAGTACATCACAATTATTTATACTGGTTTTGATCTCCAATTTGCTCAGCTTTCAGCTGCCAAATCATTGCCTGAAGTTTGTGTATTTGTCAGGGAATGGGG
>NW_007578278.1:149519-175509 GCF_000690725.1 Stegastes partitus
TTTTTCCTGTGTTCCCGCACCTTCGCATGTGCTTCCCCACAACCAATCTGCGCCAGACCCGAGTTTTCTCCGTCGCTCCCTGGATCATCTGCTAACGACTGGTAAAGCTCCTGCTTCTCTCACTCCACTGCATTGACCACCACACGGCCTGTCCGCCCCAGACACCCACAAGACCCACATCAACATCCCAGCCTGGTTCAACCTCATCTGTGCACTTTTCCATTCACTGCAACAAACATAATTTTCCTAACTCCATATCTCCTGAGTGTTGCTCTGCATGTGGGTCAGAAACCTTAACAAAACCGTGACAGTATTACTGATCACCTACACTTCATTCTGACATTCTTGTCTTTGTTTGGATTCATATCTTTTCAGTTACCCATACATTTTTTATGACAAGCAACATTTGTCAGCATCTCTTTTTAAAGCTAACATCAACAATCATTGTGTGAACATGGTCCAACAGCAGTTTTTTACTACATGTAATGGATGTAGTTTCACTGAGATACCTTTGAACTAATGTTGGCTACTGCATTATTATTATTACCATAAAAATAACATGCATTGCATTTAATTCAATGTTGGGGATTGATGCTCTTGCACCTGGACTAATATTCTGCAGTTAATTAGACTGCTCCATGACTCTACTGTACAACTGGTATAATAGTTTCTAAATACTTTTCTTTTAACTTTTCTGTTAAATGTTCTAAAATGTATCTTGTAACTTATTTTTCTCCCACTTTGTTTATAAGGTAGCACAGTGCTGTATACAGACAAGAGGCCACCTTGCAGATGCACAGGTGAGTCTCTATCTACACCAGACAGAAGCCCTGAAGATCGTCTTTGATTTCTGACACTGACACATGTGCTGCCATAGACCGAAGTGCTAATCTCTCCGCCTCACCTGGTCTTCAGGTCAGCTTTCGTACTCCTGAACTCACTTCTTTTCCAGCCTTCTGTTTGCCCAAGCAAGTTAAAAAGCATATAGCTGTGTATTCTTTGGATTATGTTTAGGTTACACTGATTGCAGCAAAAAATAAGGTCAAATCTCCTAATGTGCATTGAATACCACAGGGAATATAGAAGAGCAGGAATGGCAGCAGTGGATCATTTTAACTTTAATCTGATGTTTTCAGTCTGTTCTCAAACAAGGCTTACTGAAACACACAGCAGCAATACTGCCATCATTTTATAGACACATCTGTTACGCAGTTCTTAACTATAATTCAAGAACAACCTGACTTAGAAGGTCATGGTTGAGAGTGGCTACGGTCATTCTGTGGGATAATATTGACGTTCCAGTGCATTATGGACGTGCCAAAAAGTAGGTTTTCCCTGAAGGGAACAGAGGATGTTTGCATGCACAACTATTTCAAGCCCACATGGGAAAACTCATAAATTCTGACCCTCTTGTCACTTCCAAAGGTTTATGCTTTCGAAGTGGGCCTCTTTGGCAGGTTTTTCACAACAATGTGCACATTGCAAGACTACTGGCAGCTTTAAAAACCCGACAGTAACACGGACATCTCATCTCTTAATCTGTCTACCAACTGCTTGGCTCCAGTGGATGACAACAGGCTCTCTGAGCAGCTGTCTGCACAGAAACTCTTCTCTACCGCAACTTAAAAGTCACCTCACACTTCCCTGGTCCATGATGTGATGCTGAAGGGCAAAGATAGCCAACCAAGAGCTACAATTTGTGGCAAAGGTTAGCATTTGCAGATGTTGGCTGCTGATTTTCATGTTAGGCTGAAATTAAGATTTTTTTTATTTTTTTGCTGTAGGTTGGTCACTTGTCACTGCAGCGGCATTGAAATGAAGCACAGGCGAAGACCATATCTGTCAAAATCCTATGAGAGCAGTGATGGAAAACTGTGAGATACCTCCTTGAAAAACAAATAGGAAAAAAGCATCCTGCTCTCCTACATTTTTCTTCCACTTTAAAGTTCTCCGTCTAGCACTTATGCACTCTGCCGCTCTCCACTCTGATGCAGAACACTTTAAATGTACTGTATGCTCAAATAAACTCACCAGACAGTGGAAATCACTGCTTTCTCTGCTGTGTGACATTTCCAGACTGAGACATGTCAACAACAGCAATAAAATGGTTTTTCTCATGAGTAAAACATGAGGTGTCGGACTGTCAGTGCTACAGTACATGGTGATTAGATAGCTGAATTCAATTAGGACAGACAGGACTGCTATTACTATATCCTTTTTGCAATATGTTACAGTATCTTGCAACATATACTGCACAATATACAATGTAATGCATAATGGAGCAGCATTGTTATTAATGGCAAAAAAACATGAGCAAGGTCAAGGAATTTACACTTGACAGAAATGGGCTACCGTGCTCTGCTATCATTATGGAAGCTTGGATGAGTGCAGGTGTATTCTTCGGAGGAGGCAGTAGCTGTGGCTAGATGTTTCCATGTATCAGAGAGAGCAGGTTTACGCAGAGAGGGGGGGAAAAAATACCGAACTGCTGACTAACCGCTCCAAAGCTCCCTCTCTGCATTGATCTGGGAAACCTGACTAAATAGTTAAAGAGTTGAGAGAGTGTGTTGGTGGAGCAGAGTGCATTGCCTAGAGACATGTTGAAATGTGGCGATAACACAGATATAAATGAAACTAATTATTAAGACAATTACAGGGACACGAAGTGGAAAAGAAAGGCGATAAAAAAAACATGCAGGAAGAGTGTCTTGGTTTTCCTCAGTGGGCCGCTGCTGATAGGCTCCTTTAAAAGTTAACAAATTGCAAATGTGCTAAGCTAATTCGGCGAACGTGCGGTTGTGGATGAATACACAGAGAGGCCTATCAGTAGCTCTGCAACAGAAACAGGCCTTTTAAAGAGATCGGATCATTCAGGCTGCTGTTTCTTTAATCAGGAGGAACCTTTATTAGCAGCTGTTCTGTAGCATATGGTAACATGCAGTGTGCTGTCGCTTTTGTCACCCTGGTAATTGAGACACACTAAATACGATGATGTTTTCATGTAAGGTCTGGGCTCGTTGCTGGAAGCTCAGTTTTTCCCTATCTGATATAACAGTTTATGAAAGATCTTTGTTTGTTTTGCACAAGCACCCATTGGCTGTATTTTGCATTATAACTTGGAATATCCATGCACATATATTGGCAGACTTACATGTAAAAAATCAAGCTTGGATGATAAAAGATCTCATTTTGGAAATTTAAATTGGAAAAGTGCAGCAGTTTGACGTTTGTCATTGCTTTATGTTCCCAATGTAATTTCAAACAAGGGACTTGATGGGATCAAGAGGAAACCAGAGAACTGGTGATATGATGTCTCCTCTCCTTCTTCCGATGCTGCCAATCTGCTGAGACGAGAGGATATAGCTAACTGATGCTCAGCGTTTGCCCAGATCCCGGTGCGTCAAAGGGATGAGAAAAAAAGACAGAAAGATGGAGAGGGGGATGTACAATATGCTGAATATTCTTAGTAGGAGTGAGAAACGCTTTTTGATTTGCGACGACTCAGCACTGACTCGGCGCAGCAGGGGGGCCACTGCCTCACGAGTGACTCACATGAGAATTGTGCCCCTATAGTACCGTTTATGAGGTTTATTGTGCATTTAATTGCCAGTATTGTCACTGTGTCACTGGAATATATATATGCGAGATGATGCAAAATTAAAGGAATTGTCAAACGTTAAAGTGGAACGGTCGCAAAGATGAAAGAGCTACAGCATTTCGAGCTATAGCGAGACGGCAGCCGCAGCTCGCCTGGTGTTTGAACAGAATGTTGATCTCAAAGGTTATCTTCCTCTGTTCTCTCAAGAAGTTCTAGTGACAAAAGATGTTTTTTCTTACAATGTCCAACACATGAGGTATAGTTAGGTTGAACTCGGTGAAAACCAATGTGATTTTCTGCATGTATGGGTTTAGAAAAAAGGAAGAAAAAAAAAAAGAAAAAATCTTATCTCCCACTCAAGGCTGAGAGAGGTGAGAGCACCAGAATCAGAATCTGGGTCACTAGGGGTTGTCTCTGCAGGGAACTTTATCAGATTATCCACATTCATTTCCTTTTTCTCTTATGCTCCTGAGTTTGTTGGCTTAACAAAAATACTTCCGCACCCATCAAACTCCCGTGTTTGATTGTCAAATGCTCTCGGTTAGTTTCTTTGCTCAGAACCATCTGGTTGAGAGCTTCGCAAAGCAGATTCTCATCAGTTAAAAAGCCGTGACCAATGTGAAAGTTGGTAAATATATATATATATATATATCTTTGTAGAAGGTGCAGCTATATTTATTCCATCCACTTGAATAATCTACTTTCCTGCTCCTGAAGAATACATGCATTAAATTGTTTCCTTAACATGATGTGTACTTATCATGTACAAAGCTGGGTAGCTCTATTAAATTTGATATCATCCATACATGTTTGAATGTATGTGCTCTCTATTGTGAAACACTTGAAAAGCCTCTACAAGCCTGATTGCTGCACCACTTTAAGTTTTTCTTGGTTACTAAAGCACAAATGTGCCCATGCCTGAGAGTCAGGATTTACAATTTGATTCACTCGAGCATTGTGCAGGTTACCTCTCATCACAAATGACATGCTTTGGGTTTTTTTTGTCTTTCTTTTTTTTCTGTTTTGTTTTTTGGCACTTCAGGGCATGCCCTCATCTACATGAAATCAAGACAGTCGCAGTGAGGATGAAGTCTAGTTGCCATAGAAATAAGGGAGACTTTTTATCACCAAGGGAACATTTTTTTTTTTCTTCCAATGTACACTTTCCTTCGAAACCTAAATGGAGTGTCGATCAATAGAAGTTCTGTACAAGACTCTCATCACAAATGGTGGATTCCTGACATTGTTTCATTCAACATGATGTTTTGGGTTTTTTTTTTCTGCTCTCGATCATTTCAACAACCGTGTAAAATAACAAGATTTTTTTTCTCTCTCTCTCTCTTTTTTTTTCTTTTTAAACCGGCATCATGCTCAATATTTCATTTTGGAACAAAACGTCATGTGTTCAGTGTCTGTGCTGGATATTCACACTAAAGGCTGTTAAATCCTGAACCAGTCAATATGACTAAAAGAAACAAGACATCATTGAAATGTCAAAGGCAGTACTACACGTCCTACATTCAGAAGAAGAAACACGGGGAAAAAATGTAGGATTACGCTTTTAAAAGTCTTCAAGCTAAAAGATTTCCTCTGTGCACTTGCCAAATTAGCCCACTCACTATGATGACACACAAATTATCTCAATTTGTATGTAGTGTTGTATGTAGTGTACACTTTCACCCTGCATCTGTAGAATCAGTGAAGGCTGTAAAGAAAAACATCAGCCACTCAGCCATTCAGTGATCTGTGCAGAAGCCTCAGAAATAAAAACACCATTGTCCTTGCAGTGCTGCGCCAGCCAGCTGGTTCTTGTTATGTATTAAGTATGATAAAGCAAAGTATGCGATTAGACTGTTGTTTCATTCCAGCGGAACCCTGTTTAGCTGCTTTGCTTTCATGATGAGACAAACAAGACTTCACATTTATGATTTATTGTTCATATTTTCAAACAGGGCGTTTCAAGGCTTTTATGATGAGGACTAAACAGCGTGTTTGGTGAGCATCAGCCTATCCTTGATATCCAGTTTGGCTGCTGTCGCTGGAGTATAAACTTCTCAGAAATAGACCAAAACAGACAGTGATGTTGGTTTACATGCTTACATTTACATCGTAGCGTCCAGGACTGGCTCTGACACGACGATATAATACATACTGAATATATGAGTCCTGAACAGAACGTTGGGTTCACTGAGCTGACATGTTGATATTTTCAGTTTTTCTCTCAGCAGAAAAACTCAACGTATAATCAGCATCTCTTTTTTTGGGTTTTGGAGAGTGTAAAAAAAAAGCCAATTCATATATCACCAATTGCAATTGCAACATTCACCAAGTATTTATCTATGGATGAGTGTCCAGCAGTGCAGTTTCTTTCTGGCTGATATTACTTCTCATATACTTTTAAAAAAAAAAAAATCTATTTCAAAAAGAAAAACTTTCACATATTCTGAATGTGTTACATAGAATGTGAAATATTTCAAGGCTTTTTTTTGTTATGACTTACAGGTCATAAAATTCAGAACTCCAGTGTCTCAAATTATTTGAATATTTCCTAGGATAAATTAAAAAAAATTAAAAAAAGAAGGATTTACAGAAGAGAATTGTCCAACTTCTGAAAGGCATCATCATTTATACACTCAATACCTGGTAGGGGCTCCTTTACTATGACATGCCGCATCAACGTGTCGTAGCATTGATGGAGGCCATCAGCCTGTGTCACTGCTGAGGTGTTATTGAAGCGCATGTTGCTGTGATAGCAGCCTTTAGCTCGTCTGTATTTTTAGGTCGACTGTTTCTCATTTTCCTCTTGCCGATACCCCATATGGGGTTCTATTGGGTTCAGGTCAGGTGGGTTGGCTGGCCAATCAAGCACAGTAATATCATGGTCAGCAAACCGTTCAGTAGTAATTTTGGAGCTGTGGGCAGGTGCTAAGTCCTGCTGAAAAGGAAGTCAGCATCTCCATTAAGGCTGGTAGGAGATGGAAACATGAAGTGGTCTAAAATGTGCTGGTAGACGGTTGTGTTGACACTGGACTCAATAAAACACAGTAGACCAAGAGACGACACGGCACCCAAAATCACTACAAACTGTGGAAACTTTCAAACTACGCTTCACACACCTTGTATACCTTTGTACTCTTCATCCAGACTCCATGACCCTAATTTTCAAATGAAATGCAACATTTTGTTTCCTCTGAAAAAGAGGACTTTGGACCACCAGATCTCTTGATGTTGTCTCTGCTTTAGGAGTGGCTGGTTATTAGGAAAGCGACAGCAGGTGCTTGAAACATATATGGTGGCTTTTGAGTCACTGACACCAGCCTCAGTCATTGTGAAGCTCTGTAAATGTCTTGAACCAACTTTTCTTGGCAGTTCTCTCAAGGCTGCGGTCATCCCTGTTGCTTGTGCAGCGTCTCCTACCCAACTTTTCCCTTCTAGTCAACTTTTCATTATTGTGCTTCGATACAGCACTCCGCCAACAGCCAGCCTTTTCAGCAACAACCTCCCATCCCCTATCGTCCTTGTGGAGGGTGTCAATGATCATCTTCTGGATAACTTTCAAGTCAGCAACCTTCCCCGTGATTGTGGTTGTGTGGACTGAACTAGAGATAGACGGTGTTTACACTGCTTTAACAGTAAGTAGTGAAACTTAAAATTTAAATTTTGTAATATTTTGAGACCCTGGAGTTTTGATTTTTATGA
The DNA here is from genome assembly GCF_000690725.1 of Stegastes partitus. NCBI lineage: Eukaryota > Metazoa > Chordata > Actinopteri > Pomacentridae > Stegastes > Stegastes partitus. The sequence goes on from NW_007578278.1 coordinate 156,817, forward strand.
CCCATAACCATCAAACTTAAAGCACAAAAGGCTTGACATATTTTACTTCACATGTAATGAATCAAAAATGTCTAAAATGTTCTTTTTCTAAAATAACTGATGGAAGATATGAAACTTTTTTCGGTGTTCTGATTTTTTGAGATGCACCAGGACAGCGTGTTCATGTCCCTGCTTCGAATGCACAGAATGAAACCGTGCTCTGTTTGAAGATATCACATCAAACAAGGGAGGCCATCCTTGCGGTTTTCCGATTACAGATGACAGCTTTAAAGACAGATATTTATGTTTCTAAGATTCCTGCGCTCGTATATTTAGAAGCCTATAAATGTCTTTCTTTCAGTGCGGAGCTTGAATTACTGAGACACGTCCCCTGTGGAGCTTGAAGTAAACATCAACAATCAAAGACGTCATGCGGTCCTGTTTCGAGACTGCACATCGAAAGATTCATGATTTATTTATTATTCATCTATTTATTATTAAACCCTGGAAACCAATGGAATGAGAAAAGTCAGGAGGTTTCACATATCCATACATTTAGGATGCCCATTCAGCACTTGGTATACACATTCAACTTTTTTTTTTGTTTGTTTGTTTCCTTGTTTAACAAATGAGCCAGTGTGTTCTGTGGCTTTTTGGCACCTTAGATATTCACACATAATTTCACTTTAAGCGACTGAGTCGGAGAAGAAAAAAAAATGGTTAGCATCCAGACACTGGATTAAAGCTCCCAAAACTTTAACAGACTGTAAAAAAAAGTCCTTCATTTCATAATCCACCAAAGTAGGTTAAGATTATTTCATACAGTCGCATGTGTTGCTGTTCTAGATGGCAGATCTTCGAGGGAAAAACGACATGACATTGTACGCCCACAAATGGCACATGCAGTACCTGCACTGGCACCAAACCATTTGTTGTTTTTAAAAGCATTCTTGGCTCACTGACTGCTGGAAAATTTGACATTTATGTTAAGCCAAAGTCCCTGAGCTTAATAAAACTCTGAACAATTGTCCTTATTCCTCACATAAGAAAGCAGGATAGCTGTTGAAGGTCAACCCGTATTGAAATCCGCTTTGTTTATGTCAACAATATAATGCTGTTCAACATGAGTCTGAAATACAATGTGTGCAGTGCATCAAAATACCAATCTGAACAAGAAAGCACTTAGAGGAGACTAAATCCAGTTTTTGTCAGCATCTGTAGAGCACAGTGTACTGTAAATCAATGACAGAGAGTCTTAAATGTCTCAGCAGATATTGGACTTCTAAACCGAAAGAGTGATCGTTTGACTTTATCCCAAAAAAGCTCTTGGGGGTAATGTTATGGTGTTTTTGCCCTTCTTGAAGCTCTCTTTCTGTATGTGCTGTTTAGTGCTGTAAAAGGCTTAAAGTCATACTGAAATGATTCCCACTTTGCAAATTAATCCAATTAATCCCAATTTCATACGTCACAAAAAACATGTATTTATCAATAATTGCAAATAAAGCATTGTTTTAATCATAAGTGCTGCCTAGGAAAGTGATTTTTAGTTGTTAATTATAGCAAGAATACATGAAAAGGAAAATCCCCTCCAGATGCCATTTACATGTGACTTGAGAAGAAGCTCTCACTGGCATGTATGTGCAGGAGGAAATGAATAGTGAGAGGGAGCAGCTTTATTTTTCGATCCAGAAGTTGCTGAAAAGGAAAGATCTTAATGTCAGATGAAAGGAGGGATACTGTCCAGATAACCACGCTGAGGCTTAGTCACTGCAGCCAGTACAGTACAAGTCAATGGAAACATCCACTGTGAATGTGGTAGATCTCAGACAGTTCGACGTGTTTTACTTCACTGAAGTGAAATATAACAAGGAAAATCTGAAATTATTTAAAGAGCTCTGACTCCTCTCTCAGCTTTACTGGACCAGAACAAGGAAGAAGGGTCCCCCATTTTTGCAGGAACAAAAAGTGATATCATTTGTTGGGTTTTCATTTTTTTCCGACGGATGCAATGTAGATGATATAAACATATAGAATTGAAATATCACAACTTATCCAAACTTTTGTGTACTTTCATGAAGTTCTGCTGCTATTTTTGATCATAATTGTGGCTTTTACTACCCAGAAATGTCTCACATTGAAAACACAATGTTCACACAGTCAAGTAACCACAGAAGAGACAAACTCCTGCCTTTATCACAAGCAATGTAGATGTGCAATTCAATTTACTGACCGAGGACTTAAATGTTTTTTTTTTCTTTTCAGCACATTAGCATTTTTTCTAGTTTCCACTATGAGCAGAGAAAATGTGGAGTCCTTTATTTGCATGTAAAGATTATTCAAATGTACTCGCACTAACCTTTAGTCAGAGAATTTAAAGGACTTCTGCACACGTGGTGGCTAAAAGCACTATATGCTTTTACTATTTCTTCATCCACCCCCATATACAGGCTTTAATTTTCCTTTAGAAGTTTCTTTTTTTTTTTTCTTAAATGTGCCCCCTTTCCATTTTATTTCGCTCGCTATCTCTACTGTTTTTAACCCCTACTCTGTCACTTTTCACTTCGCCCTTCCCTCTGCCTAATCAGCCTCCTTCCCCAGTCTTTTTCTACCCTCTTCGCCCTCTCTCTCTCTCTCTCTCTCTCTCTCTTTTACTCCCTCTGTTTGCTTGTGCTCATTTAAATGTCACACTTTCATTTTAAGTTGGATCATTTTCTCTGCCAGAGGGTAAGAGTGGAGTAGAGGAAGAGGAGGGAGACGGGCATAAAGGAGAAGGCGAGGCAGAACATTGCAGCTTTAAATGTAGGAGTTCACACCTAAATTACAGGGGAAATGCAGGGAGGAGAAACCAGAGAGGGAGAAATTTGACGCTGTAAGTGAGCAATATTAGAGACGAAGGCATGACTCGAGTGAGGATCCTTGCGGTCTTACCTTATCTCTTTGCAGACAATGTTAAAGCCGACAAACACAGCAAAGCAGGATGGAGGTTCAGGCACGGTGTAGCATAGTCCGGCATATTAATGACTAAGTTTGACAACTTCTTTAAAATGTTTATATGATAAGAATGGAGCACGGTGACAGTCGCAGTTTAACCAGTGTATTTGCCAGGATCCCTAAATTTAGCTCCACATTCGAAGATGAAACTTTAATGATCCATGTGTTGGAATTGGGTCACTGCAGCAGCAACAAAATACCATATACAGCTCAGTGTATAGGTGTACTAGAGGTACAACATACCATCTATACTGTTCAGGATGAAGTTTAAATTCAATTCAGGGTAGAGTGCAGAGAGAGCTCGTTCCCAAAGCGCAGAAATGAGAAATTCATGCTGCCTCTTTATATTTATTTATGTTTGAATAATCTAAAATCCTCAAGGGACACTTCAGAATTTTGAGAAATGTGCTTATTTGCATTCTTTCTGAGACTCAGATGAGAAGATCAATAAGCTACCACTGTCTGTGCATTAAACCTGCAGTAATTGATTTTTGACCATGCGGGGCAGCAAAACAAGCTGTGATAACATGATAACACTGACATATCATCACCGTATCACCACACTGTTGTGGCATCTTTTGCAAAAAAGAACCTCCACATGAACAACATTTGCATTCATTTAAAGTCATGCAGACAATCTGGCTCCAACATTTACTCTCCTTTTTTCCAGCTCTGACTTGGTCTTTACCATCTCCTGAGGAAAGTGTTTGTCTTTTAGCTGCACATTTCTTCTCTGTTCACCAACTAGTTGCTAACACTGTCTCTCTGTCATCTGTGTTTTTTTTTTACACAGTGGGGAATCTGCCACAATGTTGCCCACTTCTAAGCTGCACAGAGAGGAGAAAAACAGGAATGCCAGGGGGTTGCGAAGTTGAGGTGCGTGCAAATTAGATGCTCTTATTTCTTGCTTCTGGCTGCGTGGATATTATTTTTGGGTTGGTTTTATCTCGAAAGTCATTTTTATTGTGGGATCAGTTCATCCTTCAAATAAATTAAAGTGAATTTTGACCTCTTTCATTTGTTGCTTGGCAGATAGTGTGCAGTTAGTTTACAGAAGTCTCTTTTTTTTGTGAAAATATCTACCAGATGTGGCTGGAAACGAGGCTGACAAGAGCAGTGAGATTGAAATAAAGCTGCAGAACCAAAATAGTAAACTGAAAGAGGCTAAAATGCTGCACAGAGATGAGGAAAGCTGCACATTCAGGTATGATTTCCTCCTGCAAGTGATGCCATTCATATTATATGCAGGGTGGGATTACCGTGCAAAATGTATGGGTACATCTGAAATTTATAGGGGCGAACTGTAGTTTGCGAGAAAACAAAAACCTTTTATACATCTGCAGCTGCTTTTATCTGGACCAGTCATAACTTCTTCTTTGTCCGTAGCCAAGGTTCGTCTTTGTTAGATTGCATTGCAAATTGAAATTGACCCAACATTTCTATTAATGTAGCAAAACATGGAATAATTTCAGCAGAACTATTCCTGCCTTTCTCTGTTTTTAAACCATGAGCTACAAAATGAACACCTTGCTGCACCGTATAGACGAGCCGGGTGTAATTTTAGACCTAACCAAGGGTGCAAAATGTAGAGCTAGGCCTGGTTATATATAGTCACCCCCATCCATTGTTAATATAAAAAATGGTAATGAGTGACTCTTAAATTCCAGAGCTGGAGACGGTGTTTGGCCTAGCTGTGCACAAAGACTGGAGGCAGCGGGACAAAGCTCCAGACGGCTGGCTCGGTCCTAAGTTACAAAAATACACCTACTAATTCTGAAGGTAGCTCAAATGTTTAACCCACACGTAAACAGAATTGTAGAAACCAGTGATTTCTGGTTTTAGTGGGGGATTTATTCACATTTGACAAAGAACAGCTGGTTGCAGTGGCTTCACAGTGGCCAACATAAATGGTTAACAGATAATAAAAGACAGAGTTTGAGTGTTTTCACCTGGAAAATCAAGATGCTGAACCCACAAATCACTTTCATCAGATTTATGTTTACTAGACGTAGAGCTTTTCCATTTTTTCATGCTTTCTTGTTAGTCCGTGCAGTTGTTGAGAAATACTCAATGAACAGTTTGACATCATTGGAATAGCATATGTGAATTCTGTTCTAGAGTGGCATAAGTAGATTTGCCTGAAGTAGAGCCAATAACAGATGTCAATGCTCTCTCTCACTTTTTTTTTTCCTTTCCTTTCCCTGTGTGTGTATGAGTGCATGTTTGTGTGTGTGTTGTGCGTGTGTGTGTGTGTGTGTGTGCAAGCACTCAAAAGCTGCATGCTGCTTCTCCCAGGCTGCTGATGGCACTCAGCCTTGCATGCCTGGGTAAGCACTGGATTGCTTGGCTGAATGTCTGTGTCTGTAAGCATGTGTGTGTGTGTGTGTCAGAGAGAGGGCGTCTGATGACAGGGAGAAAAGTAAAGTTGAGCAACACCATCATGAGATGCTGAGTGAATTTTCCTCCCGTCTCTATCCCTCTTCCTATCTGCCTGCGTGTGTGTGTGTGTGTGTGTGTGCGCGTGTGTGTGTGTCTTTCATCGTGCCTGTTTTCTTACTTGTCTGTGTATCTGCCTTTTCATTTCAAAGTTTGCTCGTCTGTCTGTTTGTTTGTGTGTCTGCCCACCCAGAAGTCTGCATATTTGCACACCTCTGAGTTTGTCTGCCAAATCTATCTGCCTCTCTGACTGTTTGCACATTCTGCATTTCCACCTCTCTTCTCTCACTTTGTGCAGTTCCCTGTCTGTCTTCTTGGGCATCAGCTTATTTGCCTATTAGTATACAGTATGGCACTGCGCTTATCTATCCACCTGCTTGTCTTTGACCTTTACATCTGTCTATCCATTTGAAGGCTTTTCTGCTGGCTTTGACTGTCTGTGGCAAGTTTTTTTAAAAAATATTGTTGCAGTCATTTTGTGTCCCTAAGCTATGCTTCTAAAATGCAGAACTGTAGATTTTAAAATGTCTGTCTGCCACTTCCACGTTTCTCTGCCTGAGGGAAGTTCTTTTGTCCATGCCTGTTATGTTTTTCTATCTGCTTGTAACCATCTTCCTCTTTGTCTGTCTGTCTGTCTGACTGCTTGACTGCATTTAACTTTGCTAATTCTGGTAATCCCATCAATTTGTCTCGTGTCTTGACAGCTTGATTTTTGCATCTGCTCCTCTGTCCTCCCGCTGTCCATTCATCAGCAACCGCTTTCTTCTTCATCATCATCTTCTTTTTTTCTGTTGTGTACTCTCTCCCGCTGTTCTCCCTCTGTCTCTCGGTTTAGTTCTTGTTTAAAATATCCTGCTTCCTTCCAAATCGGGGTAATTTTCCCTGCATATAGCAGCAGACAGGAGGGGGAAGGACAAAGGTGGAGAAGAGCACCTGCTGATCAACAAGAATGGGAGGGAAGGATGATAGGGAGACAGGAGCGGAGAAGAGCAGCTTCTTAACTTGAGAAGTTTCACCTGAATTTTACAGGGAGGAAAGGATTGGAGACAGGGAGGGCCAGGGAGAGAAGAGAGACACAGAAAGGGGAGACTAAGTGGATTAGAATAAAGGACAGAAGGGAAGGGTGGAAGAGAGAAACATCAAAGCTGCTGAGGGAAAATAGTGTCTGGCATAGGAGGGAGAAGAGAAAGAGAGACACAGAAGGAGGCTAAAAAAGAACTCAGAGAACTATTACTTATCAAAAAGCTGACAGCAAGCTTAAGTTAGCTGTCTGACAGCCCTACCAGGAGACCTGGACCTACCATCAGTCCCTGTGGTCCATCATAAAATTCAAGACAGAATAGCTCCTGCATTCACTTGGATCTTTAAAATGAGAATGTGCATGAGTTTCATCATTAATTTGATTTTGAGAAACCGTGCTCGTGCAAAGTTGGATGCATGTGCGTGCCTTTGAATGCCCTCTATTAGTCGCTGCCAAAGACTGGAGTTAAGGAAAAAGGCTTTGGCATAACAATCACTGGCCAATATGAGACCACGAGGTGCACAGGAATCCTTTCACTTTTCCAGCAGTACTTTGGCTCCGCCACTAAAGCGTTTCTATAAAGCTGGCAACTTGACCTGAAGGTCAAATTTGACACACAGAAAGATGCAAATGCCATGAAGCTTTTCAGGGGAAAAAAAGGGAGAAATATTCTAAATTTGTCACAGGGAAATATAGAAGCTGCAGCTGAATTGCCCTATGCATCTCCAGAGTGGGTGCTTAGGTGAAGAACGGACATATTTATGTGGCATGATGACCTAAAGAGCCAAATGCTACCAGTAACACCAGAGCTGTAGCATCTGAAATGTGCTCCGCTGATGGATTTCTCCTCCCTCAAGCTGTTCAGAATGGAAGAACTGTGCTGAGGTGGAGGATATAATGAGTTTTCTTTATGTCGCCCCGTAGCTTTGGCTGTATTTTTAGCGTTGTGTCAACTGTATGCCATAAGCTATATGATTATCCCATAATCCCCAACGTAGAATGTTGTCAAGTATGTATGACACAGAGTAAAGACATACACTTGGTTTTATTTAATGTGTTAAATACCTGTCACACAGACTGGTTATAAGCCACGTCATAAGTGGCTAAATCCGTGTTTAGCCACTTAAAATTAGAAAAATGAGAGTGCATATAAAGAAACACACACATATATATATGTGTGTGTGTGTGTGTGTGTGTCTATAAACATTGCAGAGCAAAATTAATTCAGTTCACATTAAATCAATTGACACTTGTGTTGTGAAAAATAGCCTTTTAAATGTAAATGAAGCATGTCGCCCACACTTTTGTCCTGAACACTGCATTAAATCTCCGTATACCCTCAACATTAATACAAAGCAGGTACGGATATTCAAGGAGCAGTGTGGTAACATTTAGAATACAACCCTGTGGCCTGCTGTCACGAATACAATGCCAAAAACTCGCAAAACCACCAGACCCCCGAAACCCTGACCTGTACATTTCGGCTTTTAACCCTTCTATTATATTGCTCGTCAGTGCTGGTTTCTTTCGAATTTCACTCCTGAAATTGTTTGACCTTTCCTCATTTAGGGTCATTGTGTAAAATGTGGGCAATTTGACCTGTATGCTTTCATGGTTGTATATACACTGTTGCCCATGAAGTTGGAATGAATTTTTTTTATTTATTTTTTTTACCTCTTTTCATGAAATGATTGTGACAATGTGGTTAATTCTTGATAGATATAGTGTATATCTTATCAAAACTTTATATCACAATATACATACAATACATATTGCAGTAAAAATTAAACCACAGTTAACTTTTGCAAACTGTGTATTGGGGCTTAAACTGAATTGGGGGTTCTGAACAATAGGTTTAAGGGTTTTGTTTACATTTTTTACCCTTGGTCATTTTAACAGGAAACACATATTCAAGAAGATTTCATGCATAAGAATGTTCAATATTACTCTGTCAAATGGCACTAATATTGAATGTGGCCACACCTGACATCAGTGTGTTAAAGACATCATGGCATACTGTCCACAAGCTTGTTGGTGGTGTCAATGGGCAGGACGTCCCGCTCTTCAGTCAGATCCCAAAGTCAGAATTCATTTCACCTGGTAACTGATATTCAGTATGTAATCATTGCACCTGGTCTAAAGTGATTACTGATGGGTATAAATAGAAATAAAAAGAGGAATGTGTCCGAAAACAACAATTATTCCAACTTCATGGTCAACGGTGTAATTATAGATACAACACTTCTATTGTAACTTATAGCTGTTCATTAGCTCTACTTATCTTCCTAAAGAGGACTGAAAACGGTCCCACCTGACTGTGAGGTCTCATCCAATTTGTTGGGTTATGTTTTTTAAGTGATGCACGATATTAACATTTCTGGCAGATGCCGATATCCAACACTAAGATTTCTGATATCGCTAATAACCCATATTACCAATGTCGATATTCAATTTTTGTTCACACCGAAAAATTAGCATAAGTAAGCACTGTGAGAATGAGAAAACTATTCAAACGAAGCCCGTACCAAATTAGATCACATAGTCTTCTTTATTACGTAAGAAAAGTAAAACATATGTCTTTAAACATATTTTAACATATTTAGCATTCAAGTCCAGGAGCATTTAAGTAAAAACATCAGTGAAATAGCAGCAAGATCAAATGTAGAGATAAAGACTTATGTTAGACAATCATCGGTTTTTCACATCAGCTAAATTTGTTCATCGTACTGATATATCGGAAAAAACACTAATATCGGCCGATACCAATGTGGTCGCAGATATATCGTGCATCCCTAGTTTTGTGGGGTGTTTTTCTTGTCATTTACTATGTTTTGGCATTTTATTCTGTGATACTTACCTCTCCTCTCACTTCAGACACTTCACTTTTTGCCCCCATGTGTTTGCTGCCGTTGTGATTACCTGCTCCAGCATGATGTGCGTCTCACCGTTCCTCCCTCTCAGCTTATGTAGTCTACATCTTCCCTCCTCTGTGTGCCAGATCATCTTTGTACCTCGTGTCAAATATCCCTGCCTTTTGCTCTCGTTGCCTCCTTGCGTGTTTTGACTTTTGCCTGTTTCCCTTGGACCTTGCCTTCATCCATTTCTTGTCAGATTTGTTTACCAATGTATTGTGCCAAACCTTTTTTCTCAAGCAAGGACTGCCTTTGGGACTATAACTCGCGGCTCTGTATTGTGCATTTAAGCAGTGGCCATATGTAGTGTCACAGTGTGGTGACACTGTGCAAGAAGGGAGCAAAGAGGCAATTGCTCTATCCTGTTCATTTTTTAAAATGTCACTTTAGGTTGCCTGGGTTAGTCTGAGGCTAAGGCTCAGCTCTTGTCCTCAGCATTCTCCACTCTCCACATACCCACAGGATCTGGTATCCATCTTGGATATTTATTCAAGAGATAGTTTAGCATATCATAAAATAAATTATTTTGAATACAAACAACAATTTCAGCTGCATGACACAGAGCTTATATGTTTATTATTTTTAACCATGTCTGTGGCATTCAAACTTCTCTTGATTGGAATCATATCAGTCAGTCTTTTTGGTAGCTCTACACAGTGAACACAGTCGGTGTGTAAACTGGCTGCTCAGTGAGTCTCTGCAACATATAGTTATGGTGGGGCTGACAGCCATTGGGCATCAGTACACACTGTGAGCCAAAGCATTATGTCCACAAATTTACACATTTGGGACGAACACAGAGCACAAACTCCACATGGAGCATTTTGACAATGCTGTCCATCAGCTATAGCATGCAAGCACAGTTAGCCTTAGAAGCTGGGATGACATTACCAGTGTTGTTCAACGTGTGATGCATTAACACACAACATGCTTGCAGTTTGGGTTTTAATCAATTTTCCTGGGCGTCCCAAATCTGACTACTTTGCACTGTGCCGGTTGAACTCACAAGGAGCATGAACAACAAACCCCCGATAGTTTTTGTTCAGTGACACTTTAAATAAAGTTTTTTTTTAAAAAAAAAACAAGATGGCCATGTGTTCAGCTCAGTGTTGACAAAGGAGAAAAAAAAGCAGTGTTGCTTTTTTAAATTTTGAAAGCTGAAATTGTTGTGCTATAATAGTTAGCTTACAACATTATGAATATGTTGCATTTGTCTGAATGGATTCATTCACTCTTTAGGAACGTTTCGTATTTACAGGAGCCTATGCAGTTTTTGAGAGCCTTATGTATTTCAGTAAGCGCTATGGTCAATTAGGCACTTTCCTCTTGTGTACTTTTACACCTACAGTGGTTGCCCATAACACCTTTCTCTGTGTATCTATCTATCTATGGGTATCTTTTCAGATGCCTTATTCGACTTATTCTGATCTCTTTCCCAAATTGAAATCCTACTTGTAAGGTCATCATTTTTAGAGTGATGATGAAGCCATAAATGCTGTTGAGGAGTATCTGGAGGCTCAAGATGTGACCTTTGTCTGTGAAGTAATAGTGAAGCTTGAACATCGGTGGACCAAGTGCATTAACGTTATTAAGACTATGTTGAAAAATAATGCAAAAACAATCTTTCACTTGTGGTGTTTTCTGGTGAGGCCGAGAACCTTTTGAAGTATCCTGATATATCACTAATATTGTCTTATTTCTTGTCTTGGAATTCCCTGATAAGCTGCAATAAAATATTGATTTGAACTCATTTTCTGGTGTGGGTCAGTTTGACCTTTTACATAAAGGACAGAACTTCTTTCAACATAGCCAGAGGGTTAACAGAAGCAAACAGTCATAAAGTTTATTTCGATGCTCTCTGCCTTTCACTGTCTGCCTCAAATATTGTACTGTCGTCACCTATTTGACTCTCAGTGGCACAAATGTCATCAATAATGGCTGGGATTGTCCTTGCACTGTGAACAGATTTTGCCTGCTCCTTTTATTCCCTATGCCATGGGACATGGTGTTATGCTGTCAGTTTCCCCTCGCTGCTCTCTACATAGTCCTGCTACAGGAGCCCAGGCAGTTGTCCTACCCAGTCCTGAACAGAAGGCCTATTGGGAATATGGGTGGCCTGCCATAGTGGAAAGCATTAAGAGTCACCTATGGTTTCATTAGATGTGCAATTACAGGCACCCATGACCTTAAGTGGGTGGGGTGGGTTTTTTAAATCCCATTTCTGCTCATCAGTAAGTGTTCTTATCATTAGCAGAGCAATTGCATTAAACCTCTCTCTTTGTCCATTCCTGTGAGAATGACATGGGCTGCTCTGAGATCCAAAGATAATAAAAAGTGTGTTAACTCTCATTCCAAGTTGTGGTGCAGCATCTCTTTGAAACTTTGCTCATTAGCAGGCAGTTGCGTTTGCTCAGACAAATCGAGTAAATGGTTCATTATACGGGTGTTCTCGTAACCTCAAATGCATCTTTTTAAGCACACAGTCAAGTGAAACAAACCAGATTGGTTGAGGGGTTAACATCCTTATCACGCATGCTTGTGCCTGTCTGCTTCCATTCTGGTCACTGCTCTGACACTTTCACACATTTGCGACAAAATGATTTATGTCTCTTTGTATTTTGGACCAAAAGAAACAGCACCTTATCAACTCTAATGGCGTTTCTTCGCCCAAGTGACCCATTTCCTTTATGTAGCTCATTTAGAATGAGGGAATGCTCCACTTCTGGAAGCAGAGGTTACCGTTTGGTTCGTTTCCTCCTGTGCATCATGGTTCCATCTGTGCTAATCACTCTGTAGTCACCCAGTGTCCTGACTATAATCTCAAACTTGGAAGTCTCACCTTTCTGTGTGTGTGTGCAGCAGGTCTTCTATTTCTTAGTCAGTTGTCAAATATTTTGCTGGTCGCATGGGCTTGTTGTTGTGCTCTCTGCATCTCATCTTTGGAAGCTGGCTTAACCGTGGTGAGCACATCCTGTGTTTGAGATGAGATACTGAATTCAGGAGTGGAATTTGTTCTGTTTGTTGCTATAAGATGCGCCGTTATGTTGTTCTGACTGCATTCTGACAGGCGGCTCTGTGGACTGACTTGTATACATCTTTTGATATTTACCGACATACTTGGTATTCTATCTGCACTTCCATTGCATGACTGATCCTTAACCCATCTAGTTAGCCTCAAAGCTGTCAGTATATTGTACATTACAGGGAAAAGGATGGTAACATCATTCACAGAAGGTTAACCTATTTTGGTCAGTGTTGTAGTTTCTATTCTTGTATGCCACTTGAACGTATATTAATCTATTACTGTTTGTGACATCTGCTTTCCCCATGTGTTTCGATACATTGAGACCTTTACTGTCTGATACCAGTGCGGCTGGCACAGTGTGGTTGGGACCCAATCAGGAAGATGTGTTACGAAAATGCAGGTCTCAGTTGAGAGGAAATTGATTGGTACCGTATTCTATCATTGGTGACATTTTCAAGTTCATCCAGGTCTTCCACTGATTGTCAGGAAGTACAAGGGCCCTCTGGTTTGATGTAGAACCTTTCACTCAGGCTGACTCACCCGAACACCTCAAAGTGTCATTGAAAAAGGACTTTATGGCTTCACATTAAACAAAAACTTTGCTCCATACAACACTGTATACTTTTATTTAGTGATGCAAGTACCCGCACTCTACATAGTATTTCAAGAGACCTATTCACACGACTTAATTAAATGCATGGCTGCAAGAGAGAAAAAATCATCATTTTAAACAAACAAAACAAGTATTTTAAACTAAAAAACAATATTTTGATAAGCTGGTTTGACATATTAATGTTGGTATTGCATCTACTTAATAGTGTGTGTAATTTAAACTCAAATTTCTACATTAATTGATTTGAAACTAAATGTAAGTTTAGGTAACTTAATGAAATTGACTTGATAACTAATTTTTTCTTCACCTTGTGGTCAGGATCTCACATGTGATCTCTACCTACTTAACATTGGAGCAACTAAAAATTTCCCAAAACATCTGAAAATGATTTCAAATACATGAAAATACCAGTTGAAAAAAACTTTTTTTTTTTTATAAGTTATCAACTTAAAAAAATTAGTTTATGCTGATTAAATATGTGGTAATTAGATTGTAATGGAAAAGCTCATTTCTCTAACTTACGTTTATTTATTAGTTGACCATAATTTAGAATTTAGGATAGAATAGAATACTTTTTGTTGTCATCACACACAGAGTACAACGAAATTAATAATTTCTAATTTCATTAGAAATCGTCACAACTCAAAAACATTTTGTTGTTGTTGAGCCTAAACATTAGTTTTTTAAGTGTTGAAGCCTGAACAAGGATTTAATTCAAAGTTTTAATGTTCTACATCAGAGCAATTGCAGCTATAAAGATACCACGTGAAGACCACAAGAAATTCAAGTCATCATATCCACCAAGTCATCCCCACTACAGACCTTCTCCAGTCTCTACAGTGAATAAACAGAAACAATTTGCAAAGCAGCCGTCTCCTGATAATCAACAGCACAAGGCAAAACTGAAATAACCAGGATCTCCAGTTCTATCTTAGCCCACTGGCACTTTATATTACAAAGTGAATGAAAAAATGTAGCCCAAATACCATGGAGAGTCCAATGAAAGCATGATACGGCAATTACATATGATATGTCTCGCACTGGGACTGTGCGATATCAGTGGGTCATCATAAATCCAGCTTAAAGTTCTCCTTTGGGGACTTGATGTTGGGTCAGAAGTAATCAAATTCATAATTCCTACCAGATTTGAATCCAAATCCGGTGACTCGGGTTCACATCTGTATTACAAAACAATCTGGTGTTCGTGCTCAGCCAAGAGAGGTTATTGAAGGAGTTTGTTACTGTTTATACCACTTACATAAACATGCATGTGTAGTTTCCTTTTTTTAAACAAAGATACACAGTGAAATCAGTGTAGTTTAACTCCAGGAGTGTAAAAATGTCTTCAATCAAATGCTATGCTGCGTTTATATTTGTCTGACCTACTTCTCAACACCCACCTCAGAATCATATCTGCTTTATTTCACTGGACGAACTCCAATTAACACACGAAGAGTCAAAAGTAAACACTTATTAATATGAGGACACCGCGGTGACAAAATTGTTTTTTGTGTGGCTTTTGATGAAGTGGCCATCAGAAACCTACTAACCAGAAAGTAGAAAAGAGGGTAGAGAGAAGAGAAAGATGGGCGAGAAGGGCAGCTGGGAGGGATAAAGGAGAGAAAGGCAGATAATCATGTGTTTGACATTTCAGTGCCTGGTGAAAGAGAGAGGATGGGAGAAAAGAAGATGAATAGACAAGGGATTAGGGGTCTGAAAAGGAAGACAGCTTCTCTTAAGATGCTTTCTCTCTTAAATGCAAGTGGGAGGAAATGAGAGGAGGGCCTGTGGTCAGAAAGAAAGACAGAGAAAGTAAGAAAGAAAAACATGTGAGAGGGGAAAAGGAGAAAAAAAAAGTGAGAGAACCCTCCTACACTCAGCAGTCTGTTATTTCCTGCAGGCGCTCAGGATGGAGTGACGCATGTCTGGCTACCTTAATTTACTTGTTTTCTGACACACACACACGGTGACACACACGTAAGAACACAGAAAATAAAACCCATCCATCTTCTGTCGCTTCAGAAAACTAACTTCAATCACCTCCCACCATGCTGCCTATTTAAACACCTAAAATACTGTTTCCTAATGTCCTGTACACACAGCACAGATTCACAAACACAGGCAAAAATGTTGTGTTTCCATTGATTTTCCATAAACATATTTTACCTTCATTACAAAAGCTTTTTTTTTTTTCTAACAAAATGTTTTATTTGTTTCCATTTCTGTTCCCGTTTCCCAAAGCAAGACAGAACAGAAAATAAGCATAACATATCCACTTATCAGATTTCATTAGAGCTGTCAAAATGTTGCTTAATCTTTTTCATAATCTGGTTGTTGGGACATGGCCATGAAGGGCTGTGTGAGAGCCAAGATGTAATACAATAAGACTGAACGAAAAGACAAGAGAATCCAGATCTTCATGTTCCCAAAAAACTGAGGCCTCTTTTAGATTCTGTGAACTCGATTTAGAACTCGAAAGTGAGAGTTTAAAGATCAGTTCTTCAAAGGGCACTTTGCAAGAGCCAAAGTCACATCTATGTGAATAAACACAATATGTGCAGTTGTATCTATTGTAGGAGGTGAAATTCTATTTTTTATTATTGTAGTTTATGGCTATTTGAACACATTTTGCTTGCTTGCTTGTATAAACTGTGGATTAACTCTGGGTGGGAAGCCAGTGAGGGATCATCTGCAGTCATAATGACCCCTGCTTTTTTTGGTCTGGATTTGTTTGGGGGGGGGGCAACCGAGATCAAAGACATGTTGTAAACCTTCACATGCATTCTGCCTCAGTGAAAAGAGGTAGCTCATGACTGTAAAGGTTGCAGTGGTTGGTTTAAGAAATTTTCACTGATGTCAGCTTCCCAGGTCTCTGCTGCCATGCTGAGTGGCATTTCAATACTCTGAAATGGGCCTTTCAAATGCTGATGGGGTAAGTGAACAGCGATGTAAACTTGAGAGACACATCATATCCCGAATACAGTACACTGTTGTTATTTCCCCTGCACTGTGTGTGATAAAGGTTCAAGAAATATGTAAGCGTAAGTAAATCTTGTAGCAGTTTAACTGTGCCTTTCAGGTCTGTGATAAGCTATTTGCGGTATTCTATTTTTGCTTCTCTGTGCAGTGTTATTTATAATGTAATATTCTCCACGAAGCCCTACCGACAGAAGAGATTACTGTTGAGCAAAGTCAAGCATTCAAATCAAGCAATCATGATTACCAGGGAGTCTCGAGGCGCCAGTACGAGACAGTAAGAGCAGAGAAACGTCAAATCTGATGAGTGACATTTGTTTTGTTTTTGTTGTTGCCACTGTGTAATCACCACAGTGTGACCAGACCAGAGGAGCCATCATTTAATTCAACACAGTTCAATCCAGCTCTATTTAAGTAGCGCCAATTTACAACATATGTCATCTCAAGGCACCTCACATAGTAAGGGGAATACTTACAGAGAAAACCAAGAAATACCAAGTTTCCATTGGACTTCCTTTGATCAATCAATTAACAACATTGGGATAGAAAAAAAACTCTCCTTTACCGATAAGGACAATAAACCTCCAGCAGAGCCAGGCTCAGGGAGGGCAGCCATCTACCTCAACCGGTTGGGGTGACGGTAAAGGGCAAGAGAAAAGGATGTTCTCCCTCAGACACAAGGATGATACATTAGAACTGTGACAGTCCAGCCCTGGGGACCTAATTCCCAGTGCACAACCACTTGAATGTTAAAAACAAGTCGCACACTCCTGGTTTGCTAATGGTGTTTGTCTGGTTTTGGAGGCTGCTGTGAAAACTTCTTCCCTTGGTGCTAACCGCAGATCCAACTCCCTTAGCTGAGATGATTCTAGACATGAAGCTTGGCTCATCTGCTGACTGACACAGAATTTGTTCTCTGCACCAGTTTGCAGTCCATGGTGAGATTGCAAATGTGCAAAAAAGTCCTGCTGTTGAGTCGCATTTTGTCATGCGGTCTATCGACCCGTGCTCACACTTGTTTTATGTCTGCAGCTGTGACATGGTCCATGCAAACACATCACCAACAGTCACAGAACTTTTTTCATCACCCTTTGTGTTCTAACAGAAGCACTCACATGGTCAAACTCTATCCAAGCCCCTTCCCTTCCCTACACTTTTCCAACAATTTAGGTATGCCGAGACGGGAAAGCAAGCATGCTTTCAGCCTCTATCGAGCCCTCTTTGCTTCTTTTTTATGCCCTTGAAGTTGTTGCCTCTGCAGCTTCAATAAACCAATGTGTAGATAGCTTCAACGGATACGTGAATGTTTGTTCAAATACTGAACCACCCCTGAACATTCTGTTATGAGCTGCATTTCTGTCCAGCTCAGCCAGAAGTCTGTCAATTACCAGTGTGAATACCAATGGGGGGAAAAACTTCAACTGAGCCAGACATCTCACACTCTGAATCCAGACAGTCACTTTTTGTCTTGTCACTCGCTGTGTGTCGCCTTTATAGAACACACAAAACTATCTGAGACATCTTCTTTGCACCTGCTTCAGAACTGTCAAACTGACACCAAAGACCCGACCCATATTCTCTCTGCGAACAGACGAGGTTACAGGGTTATGCAGGTCAATTTGTCGTGAAGTAGACTCAAATCTTGGAAAAAGGTTTCCACGGAACAAAGAAATGCAGCTTCAAGCATGTGTATCATGTAGAGTCTATCTTTCATTAAGTGGGTTGAGAAGTGAGGACATTGGGTGAGATAGAGCATCATGCTCTAGCACCAGACTGTGCAATATGTTGCATGTATCTGTATATTGTATACTGAATTTGAATGCTGATTTGATTTGAATTTTAATTTGGATTTGATTTGATTTGAATTTTGAATGCTGTTGTTTTATTGCTGATTTTATGTTGGTGTTGTGTTGTTTTTTGGTGTAGCAATTTCCCTGAGGTCTTGTACCGAATGGATTAATGAAGTTTTATTCTAATTCTAATTCTAAGTACCGTTGATGCTCAGTTACAGGTGGATTAATATCAAAATAAATGCTGGATGTTGGTGTTTTTCTGAGCACTTCAGTATGTGGTGACCATCTTGTGTCAAACAGAGCCATTTCTCTCTGGTTACTGTCAGTCATCCTGGCAGTCAGGCTGCAACAAGTAAAGTGAAAAAAGTTAGAAAAACTCTGCAGTGGATAGACAGCAGTTTAGGCTTTTAACCCCAACCATGGTGACGATGGACAGCACAAAAAGCCTCCCCCCGTTTATGTTTGACTCAAATTGACTTTGGAAATCATACGTGAAATTATTTGGTTAAATCTTTAAAGTTATTTTTTGTTTAGTTGATGGAGGTACTGAGTCAAGAACATGAGGACGGTAACGTTATAAGCTTCGAAAACAGTAGTATCTTCGCAGGCCAGATTGCTTTATATTGTACAGGTCTTCCTACTTTCGCTTCTAGCCTTTCTGTATCAGTGGCCCTAAGTCTCAGCAACTGAGGTTATCACTGTGAGATATAGAGAGAGGCAGGGAGAAGGAATCAGAGGAGGAGCAATTCATGTCACTACAGTAGCTGTAATAAGTCTGCAGCATGCAGGCGATGTGTGCTTGCGCGCACGTCAGCGCATGTGTGTGCTGTGCAGGCACACGCTCTACAGTAATAAGCTTGTTGGTGTCTCCAGTTCATTTATCTGGCTCCATTCAGAGTGACCTTCAGCTGCACAGCCTGCACTCAGATATTCCCCACACAGTCTCT